>NC_092091.1:88925325-89170325 GCF_045679555.1 Salvelinus alpinus | reverse complement strand
TCATCTGACATAACATCTCTGTTCATCTCACATAACATCTCTGTTCATCATCTGACATAACATCTCTGTTCATCATCTGACATAACATCTCTGTTCATCATCTCACATAACATCTCTGTTCATCATCTGACATAACATCTCTGTTCATCTCACATAACATCTCTGTTCATCATCTGACAACATCTCTGTTCATCATCTGACATAACATCTCTGTTCATCATCTGACATAACATCTCTGTTCATCTCACATAACATCTCTGTTCATCATCTGACATAACATCTCTGTTCATCATCTGACATAACATCTCTGTTCATCATCTGACATAACATCTCTGTTCATCATCTGACATAACATCTCTGTTCATCATCTGACATAACATCTCTGTTCATCATCTGACATAACATCTCTGTTCATCATCTGACATAACATCTCTGTTCATCTCACATAACATCTCTGTTCATCATCTGACATAACATCTCTGTTCATCTCACATAACATCTCTGTTCATCTCACATAACATCTCTGTTCATCATCTGACATAACATCTCTGTTCATCATCTGACATAACATCTCTGTTCATCATCTGACATAACATCTCTGTTCATCATCTGACATAACATCTCTGTTCATCATCTGACATAACATCTCTGTTCATCATCTGACATAACATCTCTGTTCATCATCTGACATAACATCTCTGTTCATCATCTGACATAACATCTCTGTTCATCATCTGACATAACATCTCTGTTCATCATCTGACATAACATCTCTGTTCATCATCTGACATAACATCTCTGTTCATCATCTGACATAACATCTCTGTTCATCATCTGACATAACATCTCTGTTCATCATCTGACATAACATCTCTGTTCATCATCTGACATAACATCTCTATTCATCATCTGACATAACATCTCTGTTCATCATCTGACATAACATCTCTGTTCATCATCTGACATAACATCTCTGTTCATCATCTGACATAACATCTCTGTTCATCATCTGACATAACATCTCTGTTCATCTCACATAACATCTCTGTTCATCATCTGACAACATCTCTGTTCATCATCTGACATAACATCTCTGTTCATCATCTGACATAACATCTCTGTTCATCTCACATAACATCTCTGTTCATCATCTGACATAACATCTCTGTTCATCATCTGACATAACATCTCTGTTCATCATCTGACATAACATCTCTGTTCATCATCTGACATAACATCTCTGTTCATCATCTGACATAACATCTCTGTTCATCATCTGACATAACATCTCTGTTCATCTCACATAACATCTCTGTTCATCATCTGACATAACATCTCTGTTCATCTCACATAACATCTCTGTTCATCTCACATAACATCTCTGTTCATCATCTGACATAACATCTCTGTTCATCATCTGACATAACATCTCTGTTCATCTCACATAACATCTCTGTTCATCATCTGACATAACATCTCTGTTCATCTCACATAACATCTCTGTTCATCTCACATAACATCTCTGTTCATCATCTGACATAACATCTCTGTTCATCATCTGACATAACATCTCTGTTCATCATCTGACAACATCTCTGTTCATCATCTGACATAACATCTCTGTTCATCATCTGACATAACATCTCTGTTCATCATCTGACATAACATCTCTGTTCATCATCTGACATAACATCTCTGTTCATCATCTGACATAACATCTCTGTTCATCATCTGACATAACATCTCTGTTCATCATCTGACATAACATCTCTATTCATCATCTGACATAACATCTCTGTTCATCATCTGACATAACATCTCTGTTCATCATCTGACATAACATCTCTGTTCATCATCTGACAACATCTCTGTTCATCATCTGACATAACATCTCTGTTCATCATCTGACATAACATCTCTGTTCATCATCTGACATAACATCTCTGTTCATCATCTGACATAACATCTCTGTTCATCATCTGACATAACATCTCTGTTCATCATCTGACATAACATCTCTGTTCATCATCTGACATAACATCTCTGTTCATCATCTGACATAACATCTCTGTTCATCATCTGACATAACATCTCTATTCATCATCTGACATAACATCTCTGTTCATCATCTGACATAACATCTCTGTTCATCATCTGACATAACATCTCTGTTCATCATCTGACATAACATCTCTGTTCATCATCTGACATAACATCTCTGTTCATCATCTCACATAACATCTCTGTTCATCATCTGACATAACATCACTGTTCATCATCTGACATAACATCTCTGTTCATCATCTGACATAACATCTCTGTTCATCTCACATAACATCTCTGTTCATCATCTGACATAACATCTCTGTTCATCATCTGACATAACATCTCTGTTCATCATCTGACATAACATCTCTGTTCATCATCTGACATAACATCTCTGTTCATCATCCGACATAACATCTCTATTCATCATCTGACATAACATCTCTGTTTTCACATGTATAAAGATGTCAAGAGGCTTTACAACTCATGACCATGTAGTTAGAGACCAGTGTCGTGTGATTGGAAGGTTGGGGGTTCAGGTCAGTTGAACCAGAGACTGGAACAATGGGACCTGTTGCCTCTCTGCTTGACACTTAGTATTAAGTAGATGGATTGGGGAGGTAAGGCCTTGCAATGGACTAGTGTCCTGTCCAGGGGGTGTCCTTGTACATCAAGCTGTCTCCCTACAGAAACAGGATATAGACTAGTGTCCTGTCCAGGGGGTGTCCTGGTACATCAAGCTGTCTCACTACAGAAACAGGAGATAGACTAGTGTCCTGTCCAGGGGGTGTCCTGGTACATCAAGCTGTCTCCCTACAGAAACAGGAGATAGACTAGTGTCCTGTCCAGGGGGTGTCCTGGTACATCAAGCTGTCTCCCTACAGAAACAGGACCCATCACTCTACCAGGGAGATCCCATTGGACCCATCACTCTACCAGGGAGATCTCATTGGACATTTATGACAGACATCTTATTTTGTTTAAATGTGAAAATGGGGGTTTTAGGCTGGGTATCTGAAAAACACTTTGTCACAACTGTTGAGATAAAATGGGCTTCATAAAAACACATTTAAATTGTATTATAAATTAAGCCTCGCCGAGGAAACCAACAGACATTTAAAATGGCAGATATAATACTAAAAACATACATCAGACATTTAATAGTATGGGAACGTATCTAGGGAGAAACGAATTCTCCTGCTTCAAAAGACAAGGGCAGCTCTAGTAGCACGAGGTCAGCCACCTGATTCAAATATGACTCCAATCAAGCCCTTGATGAACTCAAATCAGGTGTTAGCACTGGAACAAGAGGCTGCGATATATCGTTATACTACACTGAAACAAAATATAAACGCGACGTTTAAAGTGTTGGTCCCATGTTTCATGAGCTGAAATAGAAGATCACAGACATTTTTCATATGCACAAAAAGCGTATTTCTTTCAAATTGTAAGACACTGCATCTCAGTGCTAGAGACGTCACTACAGACCCTGGTTCGATCATTGGCTGTATCACAACCGGCCGTGATTGGGAGTCCCGTAGGATCAGCGCACAATTGGCCCAGCGTCGTCCGGGTTAGGGTTTGACCGGGGTAGGCCGTCATTGTAAATAAGAATTTGTTCTTAACCGACTTGCCTAGTTAAATAAAAGGTCAACTAAATAAAGAAAACAAATTGTTGCATCATTCACCCGCCGTCATCACCTCATGTTTCAGCACGATAATGCGCCAGCCCGTGTCGCAAGAATATGTACACAATTCCTGGAAGCTGAAAATGTCCTAATACTTCCATGGCCCTGCATACTCACCAGACATGTTACCCAAATGAACATGTTTGGGTGGTCTAGTTGGACGTGTACGACAGTGTTCCAGTTCCCGCCAACTTCGCCGAACCATTGAATAGGAAGTGGTTCCACATTCCACAGGCCACAAAACACCAACAGCCGAACTCATCTCGTGCAGCGCGAGGAAAATTGTGGTCACACCAGAAACGGACTGGTTTTCTGATTCACTCCCCTACCTTTTTATTTAAGGTATCTGTGACCAACAGATGCATATCTGTATTCCCAGTCATGTGAAATCCACAGATTAGGACCTAATGAATGTTTTTCAATTGACTGATTTCCTTCTATGAACTGTAACTCAGTAAAATCTCTGAAATTGTTGCATGTTGCGTTTATATTTTTTCTTCAGTATAAAATTCACCCTACCTATAATATATACATATTTACAAATGTTTTCACATGATGTTTCTATTAGTTTAAAAAAACAAAAAAACAGTTTGTTCGTAACATTTGAAAAAAAGTTTTCTTAAATTGACTGTGTGATTTTAATGCCCTGATTTCTATTGGTAAATGATTCCAGTCAGTTGGGCCTTTTGTATCTGAAAGATCTTACTCTAACCTCATGATGTACCTTTGGGATGTGGAATTACTGCTGTTATCGACATGAGTAGTGAGTCTTGTAACGTTAGGTGTTCCTTAATATATAAAAGAGACATTTAAAGTTACATTTAAATCAAATATATTGATACCAATACAGTTGTCTTCTGTTTGGAAGTGGCAGCCAAGTCAGTGATTCATTGTGCGGCAGATAGTTTAGTGGTTAGTGCGGTGGGCTAGTAACCGAAAGGCTGTTTTTCACCGAGCTGACTAGGTGAAAATATGTTGTTTAGCCCCTGAACACCGCAGTTAACCCACTGTTCCCAGGCCGTCATAAGAATGTGTTTTTAATAACTGACTTGCCAAGTTAAATGAAAGGTCACATTTTTTAAAATCGTACATTTGGGCAATGATCCAATCATAAATCTGCGAATATCGTTATAAGTGACATCTAATCCGCTAGTATAAACCGCAGAAACGGATACGCGCCGTGGATGTTGTACAGCTAAAACCTTTGGTAAAGAGTCACAGGTGTTCGCGTTATATAACCGAAAAATATATCCTCCAATCATAGCTGCAGGAAAAACTGCCCAGGTAAAATAGTGGACCGTTTTCTTAGAATTCCGAAGACGGGAATCCATTCTTAGAACCCTCAACTGACTTCCAAAATGTAGAATGACATTCTAACGACGTCTCAATCAATCACCAAGAGCGACATGGTTGACATATATCAAAAGGCTGGCGGGTACTCGAGTCCAGCTAAGCTGTCACGCAACTATTGACATTGACACAACTGTAGTTAAAGCTAGCCTAGCAGCGCATCTTCAACAATGTAGCGGTCAACTTTCGAAATTGTTACAATTTCCTCGAAAACGGGAACATCAAATAGATAGTCACGCCGCAGGAGATAGCGACGACAAAAAAAACATTTCGCAGCAGACGCGCACACATTCACACGCTCGCCCACTCACACAGCGCTCGCTCTCTCTCTCGAATGTGGGTCAGTGGGCCTTGTCGTGTCCCGAGCGTGCGGAAACGGTTCCAAAGCCCCATCTGCAGTCCTCGGTTCGCTTCCGTGGGCTAAAAATACATTTGTACACCTCTCCGCTGAGCGACTTCAACGTATAACAAGATATTTAACGTTATATAAATATATGTTTTGACATCTTACCTGCCCAAATTTTAGATTTAATGGCTCCGCGTTTTTGTTTTTCAGAGGTTGATTCGGGGGGGTTGGACTCTAAGCTCAGAGAAAAACAGAAGGCTTCTACTTCATATTCCGCCATACAGTCATGCGCAATAGAGAATACAGGGAGCACTATTTGGCAAGTACAGTAAGAGGTACTGCAAGGCAACAAGTCAACAGCGACAAAACAGGATAGTATGGGTGCTTCGGGGCTATTTTATGAATACGTCAGTTTGAAAAATAGTTTAATTTTTTTTTGCTTTATAAATGACCTTGTAAGACTGGTTGTGAAATAAGTGTGAAATATGATAATGCAATGGGGAACTGATAGGCCTGTGATTTGCAGCCTACTATATTTGTATGATGGGATATTTAAAACACAAAACAATCACAGCGAGAATTTCATTGATTCTTTCCTTACATTTCTCGACCCCTCGGTGCATTGTGACATCATAGTTAAATAAAGGTTCCATTTTTTTAAAAAAGTTACGTTTCATTTTCCACTTCACAGAATCACAGTTCCACCGTTGCAAAATCACTGTGATTTATCTTAGGGTAATTTACAGTTAAGATACGGTTCACATAGCCTATATATATGATACGGTTCACATAGCCTATATATATGATACAGTTCACATAGCCTATATATATGATACGGTTCACATAGCCTATATATATGATACAGTTCACATAGCCTATAAATGATACTGATATTTCTCGAGTAAACACAGCGCAACAACAGGTTTCTATCGCTGCCGTCGAGGAACTGTTCAGGAAAGGGGGTTTCCCTCTATCGTCCAATCACAGGCTCTGAATGTCCGTGACGCATTAACTCAGAAAATGGTGCGAGGTCCCCCTGTCGTATACGTTTAATACTGTATCCATGGTGAGTGTACAAAATAGCTTCAATTCGTCTGGGCATGGACTCTACAAGGTGTCGAAAGCGTTTCCACAGGAATGCTGGCCCATGTTGACTCCAATGCTTCCCGGAAAGCAAGATTAAAATAATCCCCTTAATAATAAAGCATTGCATGCATATCATCGCAATTGCGCAAGAGCATAGAGCAGCAGAGACGAGGCACTTACAGAAGTTGACCACATGAGGAAATATTTTAGTAGCCTAGGGTCCGGAACATTATTTTTTTTGCTTATATAAACGCATTTCATGCAATTCTACCTCATTTTACATGAATGGAGACTTTGGCCAAATCTTTTTTTAATACTACATATGATCGAAATGACAGGGGTACTTTAACACTGACAAACTGACCATCTGCGATAAATGAAAACGACCGTGTCATGAATCCACCAATAGCCTTGGTCTAGGTGTGTGGAGACATATTGTAGGCTACAATATCAGGAGGAAATGATCGTCATTAAAATTCTTTCCGGTTTCACTGACTCACCCAATGACGCACAGCTCACTCACTGGTGGTGGCCGATGAGCTCGTGCCAGAAGTCTGTCTCTCTCTTGTGTTACTTTGTTTTACTTTGTAAAACAATATTTGGAAGTTCATCAAATATTTTGGTAGCCTAGATCAGACAGATGAGAATATTCTCTTTTCAACAGGAGCCATTTGCTTTACAACCTGTGTTTTTCTTGAGATTGTATTTGAAATCATGTGAAAGGCCTGTTTTGTTTGCATGTATGTTCACTTGTGATTGGGCAACACATACTCCACAGCTAGGCTATTTTAAAACAGTGCCTTGTGATTGGGCAACACATACTCCACAGCTAGGCTATTTTAAAACAGTGCCTTGTGATTGGGCAACACATACTCCACAGCTAGGCTATTTTAAAACAGTGCCTTGTGATTGGGCAACACATACTCCACAGCTAGGCTATTTTAAAACAGTGCCTTGTGATTGGGCAACACATACTCCACAGCTAGGCTATTTTAAAACAGTGCCTTGTGATTGGGCAACACATACTCCACAGCTAGGCTATTTTAAAACAGTGCCTTGTGATTGGGCAACACATACTCCACAGCTAGGCTATTTTAAAACAATGCCTTGTGATTGGGCAACACATACTCCACAGCTAGGCTATTTTAAAACAGTGCCTTGTGATTGGGCAACACATACTCCACAGCTAGGCTACTTTAAAACAGTGCCTTGTGATTGGGCAACACATACTCCACAGCTAGGCTATTTTAAAACAGTGCCTTGTGATTGGGCAACACATACTCCACAGCTAGGCTATTTTAAAACAGTGCCTTGTGATTGGGCAACACATACTCCACAGCTAGGCTATTTTAAAACAATGCCTTGTGATTGGGCAACACATACTCCACAGCTAGGCTACTTTAAAACAATGCCTTGTGATTGGGCAACACATACTCCACAGCTAGGCTACTTTAAAACAATGCCTTGTGATTGGGCAACACATACTCCACAGCTAGGCTACTTTAAAACAATGCCTTGTGATTGGGCAACACATACTCCACAGCTAGGCTATTTTAAAACAATGCCTTGTGATTGGGCAACACATACTCCACAGCTAGGCTATTTTAAAACAGTGCCTTGTGATTGGGCAACACATACTCCACAGCTAGGCTATTTTAAAACAATGCCTTGTGATTGGGCAACACATACTCCACAGCTAGGCTACTTTAAAACAATGCCTTGTGATTGGGCAACACATACTCCACAGCTAGGCTACTTTAAAACAATGCCTTGTGATTGGGCAACACATACTCCACAGCTAGGCTATTTTAAAACAATGCCTTGTGATTGGACAACACATACTCCACAGCTAGGCTATTTTAAAACAGTGCCTTGTGATTGGGCAACACATACTCCACAGCTAGGCTATTTTAAAACAATGCCTTGTGATTGGGCAACACATACTCCACAGCTAGGCTACTTTAAAACAGTGCCTTGTGATTGGGCAACACATACTCCACAGCTAGGCTATTTTAAAACAGTGCCTTGTGATTGGGCAACACATACTCCACAGCTAGGCTATTTTAAAACAATGCCTTGTGATTGGGCAACACATACTCCACAGCTAGGCTACTTTAAAACAGTGCCTTGTGATTGGGCAACACATACTCCACAGCTAGGCTATTTTAAAACAGTGCCTTGTGATTGGGCAACACATACTCCACAGCTAGGCTACTTTAAAACAGTGCCTTGTGATTGGGCAACACATACTCCACAGCTAGGCTATTTTAAAACAGTGCCTTGTGATTGGGCAACACATACTCCACAGCTAGGCTATTTTAAAACAGTGCCTTGTGATTGGGCAACACATACTCCACAGCTAGGCTATTTTAAAACAGTGCCTTGTGATTGGGCAACACATACTCCACAGCTAGGCTATTTTAAAACAATGCCTTGTGATTGGGCAACACATACTCCACAGCTAGGCTATTTTAAAACAATGCCTTGTGATTGGGCAACACATACTCCACAGCTAGGCTATTTTAAAACAGTGCCTTGTGATTGGGCAACACATACTCCACAGCTAGGCTATTTTAAAACAGTGCCTTGTGATTGGGCAACACATACTCCACAGCTAGGCTATTTTAAAACAGTGCCTTGTGATTGGGCAACACATACTCCACAGCTAGGCTATTTTAAAACAGTGCCTTGTGATTGGGCAACACATACTCCACAGCTAGGCTATTTTAAAACAGTGCCTTGTGATTGGGCAACACATACTCCACAGCTAGGCTATTTTAAAACAGTGCCTTGTGATTGGGCAACACATACTCCACAGCTAGGCTATTTTAAAACAGCGCCTTGTGATTGGGCAACACATACTCCACAGCTAGGCTATTTTAAAACAGTGCCTTGTGATTGGGCAACACATACTCCACAGCTAGGCTATTTTAAAACAGTGCCTTGTGATTGGGCAACACATACTCCACAGCTAGGCTATTTTAAAACAATGCCTTGTGATTGGGCAACACATACTCCACAGCTAGGCTATTTTAAAACAATGCCTTGTGATTGGGCAACACATACTCCACAGCTAGGCTATTTTAAAACAATGCCTTGTGATTGGGCAACACATACTCCACAGCTAGGCTATTTTAAAACAGTGCCTTGTGATTGGGCAACACATACTCCACAGCTAGGCTATTTTAAAACAGTGCCTTGTGATTGGGCAACACATACTCCACAGCTAGGCTATTTTAAAACAATGCCTTGTGATTGGGCAACACATACTCCACAGCTAGGCTATTTTAAAACAGTGCCTTGTGATTGGGCAACACATACTCCACAGCTAGGCTATTTTAAAACAGTGCCTTGTGATTGGGCAACACATACTCCACAGCTAGGCTATTTTAAAACAATGCCTTGTGATTGGGCAACACATACTCCACAGCTAGGCTATTTTAAAACAATGCCTTGTGATTGGGCAACACATACTCCACAGCTAGGCTATTTTAAAACAGTGCCTTGTGATTGGGCAACACATACTCCACAGCTAGGCTATTTTAAAACAATGCCTTGTGATTGGGCAACACATACTCCACAGCTAGGCTATTTTAAAACAATGCCTTGTGATTGGGCAACACATACTCCACAGCTAGGCTATTTTAAAACAATGCCTTGTGATTGGGCAACACATACTCCACAGCTAGGCTATTTTAAAACAATGCCTTGTGATTGGGCAACACATACTCCACAGCTAGGCTATTTTAAAACAATGCCTTGTGATTGGGCAACACATACTCCACAGCTAGGCTATTTTAAAACAGTGCCTTGTGATTGGGCAACACATACTCCACAGCTAGGCTATTTTAAAACAGTGCCTTGTGATTGGGCAACACATACTCCACAGCTAGGCTATTTTAAAACAGTGCCTTGTGATTGGGCAACACATACTCCACAGCTAGGCTATTTTTGTTATGCTGATGAATGAGGACCCAAAAGCGACGTAATAGTAACAGAGTCTTTATTCCAGTATTAAACAAATAATGATTCTCCTGGATATAATCAATGGTAATCCAAAACAGGAAACTGAAATCCTCTCGTCAATAGAGAGGAACGCCTGGAGACGCGACCACAGACTGCAGGTCGCTTCGGGAAGGCACTGGCCGTAGCTGACATTGACACCTGCTCACACGCAGCATCTGAAGAAGGCAAAGAACACGACAGGGCGAAACAAGGACACAGGAACAGCAAACATCAAACAAGAATCCGACAAGGACAGGAGCGGAAAACAGAGGGAGAAATAGGGACTCTAATCAGAGGGCAAAATAGGGGACAGGTGTGAAAGAGTAAATGAGGTCGTAGGGAGAATGAGAAACAGCTGGGAGCATGAACGGAACGATAGAGAGAGAGAAAGAGAAAGAACCTAATAAGACCAGCAGAGGGAAGCACAGGGACAAGACATGATCAAAGACAAAACATGACAGTACCCCCCCACTCACCGAGCGCCTCCTGGCGCACTCGAGGAGGAACCCTGGCGGCAACGAAGGAAATCATCAATCAACGAACGGTCCAGCACGTCCCGAGATGGAACCCAACTCCTCTCCTCAGGACCGTAACCCTCCCAATCCACTAAGTACTGGTGACCACGTCCCCGAGAACGCATGTCCATGATCTTCCGTACCTTGTAAATAGGAGCGCCCTCGACAAGGACGGGGGGGGGGGGAGGGAAGACGAACGGGGGCGCGAAGAAAAGGCTTGACACAGGAGACATGGAAGACAGGGTGGACGCGACGAAGATGTTGCGGAAGAAGCAGTCGCACAGCGACAGGATTGACGACCTGAGAGACACGGAACGGACCAATGAACCGCGGAGTCAACTTGCGAGAAGCTGTCGTAAGGGGAAGGTTACGAGTGGAAAGCCACACTCTCTGACCGCGACAATACCTAGGACTCTTAATCCTACGTTTATTGGCGGCTCTCACAGTCTGCGCCCTGTAACGGCAAAGTGCAGACCTGACCCTCCTCCAGGTGCGCTCACAACGTTGGACAAAAGCCTGAGCGGAGGGAACGCTGGACTCGGCGAGCTGGGACGAAAACAGAGGAGGCTGGTAGCCAAGACTACTCTGAAACGGGGACAGCCCGGTAGCAGACGAAGGAAGCGAGTTGTGAGCGTACTCAGCCCAGGGGAGCTGTTCTGCCCAAGACGCAGGGTTTCGAAACGAAAGGCTGCGTAAAATGCGACCAATCGACTGATTGGCCCTTTCTGCTTGACCGTTAGACTGGGGATGAAACCCGGAAGAGAGACTGACGGAAGCACCAATCAAACGACAGAACTCCCTCCAAAACTGTGACGTGAATTGCGGACCTCTGTCTGAAACGGCGTCTAACGGGAGGCCATGAATTCTGAACACATTCTCAATGATGATTTGTGCCGTCTCCTTAGCGGAAGGAAGCTTAGCGAGGGGAATGAAATGTGCCGCCTTAGAGAACCTATCGATAACCGTAAGAATCACAGTCTTCCCAGATAGCTGTGCCCCACTCCCGAGCCCGACCAGTAAGGAGTGATATGACGTAAGCGATCCGAGCTCTCTCTCTTGAGTACGTGTTGGGCTGGAGAGAGAACACAATATCACACTGGGTGAGAAAGGAGCGACACTCAGTGGGCTGCCCAGAGTAACATGGTGGGTTATTAACCCTAGGTTCCGGAGACTCGGAAGACCAGGAAGTAGCTGGTGGCACGAGACGAAGACTCTGAAACTGTCCAGAGAGATCGGAGACCTGAGCGGCCAGGGTCTCAACGGCATGACGAGCAGCAAACAATTCCTGCTCGTGTCTGCCGAGCATTGCTCCCTGGAACTCGACGGCAGTGTTGAGAGAATCCATAGTCGCTGGGTCCATCTTGGTCGGATTCTTCTGTTATGCTGATGAATGAGGACCCAAAAGCGACGTAATAGTAACAGAGTCTTTATTCCAGTATTAAACAAATAATGATTCTCCTGGATATAATCAATGGTAATCCAAAACAGGAAACTGAAATCCTCTCGTCAATAGAGAGGAACGCCTGGAGACGCGACCACAGACTGCAGGTCGCTTCGGGAAGGCACTGGCCGTAGCTGACATTGACACCTGCTCACACGCAGCATCTGAAGAAGGCAAAGAACACGACAGGGCGAAACAAGGACACAGGAACAGCAAACATCAAACAAGAATCCGACAAGGACAGGAGCGGAAAACAGAGGGAGAAATAGGGACTCTAATCAGAGGGCAAAATAGGGGACAGGTGTGAAAGAGTAAATGAGGTCGTAGGGAGAATGAGAAACAGCTGGGAGCATGAACGGAACGATAGAGAGAGAGAAAGAGAAAGAACCTAATAAGACCAGCAGAGGGAAGCACAGGGACAAGACATGATCAAAGACAAAACATGACAATTTTAAAACAATGCCTTGTGATTGGGCAACACATACTCCACAGCTAGGCTATTTTAAAACAATGCCTTGTGATTGGGCAACACATACTCCACAGCTAGGCTATTTTAAAACAATGCCTTGTGATTGGGCAACACATACTCCACAGCTAGGCTATTTTAAAACAATGCCTTGTGATTGGGCAACACATACTCCACAGCTAGGCTATTTTAAAACAATGCCTTGTGATTGGGCAACACATACTCCACAGCTAGGCTATTTTAAAACAGTGCCTTGTGATTGGGCAACACATACTCCACAGCTAGGCTATTTTAAAACAATGCCTTGTGATTGGGCAACACATACTCCACAGCTAGGCTATTTTAAAACAATGCCTTGTGATTGGGCAACACATACTCCACAGCTAGGCTATTTTAAAACAATGCCTTGTGATTGGGCAACACATACTCCACAGCTAGGCTATTTTAAAACAGTGCCTTGTGATTGGGCAACACATACTCCACAGCTAGGCTATTTTAAAACAATGCCTTGTGATTGGGCAACACATACTCCACAGCTAGGCTATTTTAAAACAATGCCTTGTGATTGGGCAACACATACTCCACAGCTAGGCTATTTTAAAACAATGCCTTGTGATTGGGCAACACATACTCCACAGCTAGGCTATTTTAAAACAATGCCTTGTGATTGGGCAACACATACTCCACAGCTAGGCTATTTTAAAACAATGCCTTGTGATTGGGCAACACATACTCCACAGCTAGGCTATTTTAAAACAGTGCCTTGTGATTGGGCAACACATACTCCACAGCTAGGCTATTTTAAAACAATGCCTTGTGATTGGGCAACACATACTCCACAGCTAGGCTATTTTAAAACAATGCCTTGTGATTGGGCAACACATACTCCACAGCTAGGCTATTTTAAAACAATGCCTTGTGATTGGGCAACACATACTCCACAGCTAGGCTATTTTAAAACAATGCCTTGTGATTGGGCAACACATACTCCACAGCTAGGCTATTTTAAAACAATGCCTTGTGATTGGGCAACACATACTCCACAGCTAGGCTATTTTAAAACAATGCCTTGTGATTGGGCAACACATACTCCACAGCTAGGCTATTTTAAAACAGTGCCTTGTGATTGGGCAACACATACTCCACAGCTAGGCTATTTTAAAACAGTGCCTTGTGATTGGGCTAGCATGGTGGTAACACAAACAAAACCGTAGAGCAAAACCTGGTTCAGTCTGCAGTCCAACAGACACTGGGAGACAAATTCACCTTTCAGCAGGACAACAACCTACAACACAAGGCCAAATCTACACTGGAGTTGCTTACCAAGAAGACAGTGAATGTTCCTGAGTGGCCTAGTTACAGTTCTGACTTAAATCGACTTAGGGGTGTATTGACTCAGGGGTGTGTTGACTCAGGGGTGTATTGACTCAGGGGTGTATTGACTCAGGGGTGTGTTGACTCAGGGATGTATTGACGCAGGGGTGTATTGACTCAGGGGTGTGTTGACTCCGGGGTGTATTGACTCAGGGGTGTATTGACTCAGGGGTGTATTGACTCAGGGGTGTGTTGACTCAGGGGTGTATTGACTCAAGGGTGTAAATACCTTTTGTAAATGAGATATTTACAGTGCCTTCGGAAAGTGTTCTAAAATGGATTCAATAAAACTAATTTTCAAAACAAAAAAACTGAAATACCTTATTTACATAAGTATTCAGACCCTTTGCTGTGAGATTCGAAATTGAGCTCAGGTGCATCCTGTTTGGAACCGTTTCCACACCCCTGATCCTCAGGTGCATCCTGTTTGGAACCGTTTCCACACCCCCTGATCCTCAGGTGCATCCTGTTGGGAACCGTTTCCACACCCCTGATCCTCAGGTGCATCCTGTTTGGAACCGTTTCCACACCCCTGATCCTCAGGTGCATCCTGTTTGGAACCGTTTCCACACCCCTTGATCCTCAGGTGCATGCTGTTGGGAACCGTTTCCACACCCCTGATCCTCAGGTGCATCCTGTTTGCAACCGTTTCCACACCCCTTGATCCTCAGGTGCATCCTGTTTGGAACCGTTTCCACACCCCTGATCCTCAGGTACATCCTGTTTGGAACCGCTTCCACACCCCTGATCCTCAGGTGCATCCTGTTTGGAACCGTTTCCACACCCCTGATCCTCAGGTCCATCCTGTTTGGAACTGTTTCCACACCCCTGATCCTCAGGTACATCCTGTTTGGAACCGTTTCCACACCCCTGATCCTCAGGTGCATCCTGTTTGGAACCGTTTCCACACCCCTGATCCTCAGGTGCATCCTGTTGGGAACCGTTTCCACACCCCTGATCCTCAGGTGCATCCTGTTGGGAACCGTTTCCACACCCCTCGATCCTCAGGTGCATCCTGTTTGGAACCGTTTCCACACCCCTGATCCTCAGGTGCATCCTGTTTGGAACCGTTTCCACACCCCTGATCCTCAGGTGCATCCTGTTTGGAACCGTTTCCACACCCCTGATCCTCAGGTCCATCCTGTTTGGAACCGTTTCCACACCCCTGATCCTCAGGTACATCCTGTTTGGAACCGTTTCCACACCCCTGATCCTCAGGTCCATCCTGTTTGGAACCGTTTCCACACCCCTTGATCCTCAGGTGCATCCTGTTTGGAACCGTTTCCACACCCCTGATCCTCAGGTGCATCCTGTTTGGAACCTTTTCCACACCCCTGATCCTCAGGTGCATCCTGTTTGGAACCGTTTCCACACCCCTGATCCTCAGGTACATCCTGTTTGGAACCGTTTCCACACCCCTGATCCTCAGGTGCATCCTGTTTGGAACCGTTTCCACACCCCCTGATCCTCAGGTGCATCCTGTTTGGAACCGTTTCCACACCCCTGATCCTCAGGTGCATCCTGTTTGGAACCGTTTCCACACCCCTGATCCTCAGGTGCATCCTGTTTGGAACCGTTTCCACACCCCTGATCCTCAGGTGCATCCTGTTTGGAACCGTTTCCACACCCCTGATCCTCAGGTCCATCCTGTTTGGAACCGTTTCCACACCCCTGATCCTCAGGTACATCCTGTTTGGAACCGTTTCCACACCCCTGATCCTCAGGTGCATCCTGTTTGGAACCGTTTCCACACCCCTGATCCTCAGGTGCATCCTGTTTGGAACCGTTTCCACACCCCTTGATCCTCAGGTGCATCCTGTTTGGAACCGTTTCCACACCCCTGATCCTCAGGTGCATCCTGTTTGGAACCGTTTCCACACCCCTGATCCTCAGGTGCATCCTGTTTGGAACCGTTTCCACACCCCTGATCCTCAGGTACATCCTGTTTGGAACCTTTTCCACACCCCTGATCCTCAGGTGCATCCTGTTTGGAACCGTTTCCACACCCCCTGATCCTCAGGTGCATCCTGTTTGGAACCGTTTCCACACCCCTGATCCTCAGGTGCATCCTGTTTGGAACCGTTTCCACACCCCTGATCCTCAGGTGCATCCTGTTTGGAACCGTTTCCACACCCCTGATCCTCAGGTGCATCCTGTTTGGAACCGTTTCCACACCCCTGATCCTCAGGTGCATCCTGTTTGGAACCGTTTCCACACCCCTGATCCTCAGGTGCATCCTGTTTGGAACCGTTTCCACACCCCTGATCCTCAGGTGCATCCTGTTTGGAACCGTTTTCACACCCTTGATCCTCAGGTGCATCCCTGTTTGGAACCGTTTCCACACCCCTGATCCTCAGGTGCATCCTGTTTGGAACCGTTTCCACACCCCTGATCCTCAGGTGCATCCTGTTTGGAACCGTTTCCACAACCCTGATCCTCAGGTGCATCCTGTTGGGAACCGTTTCCACACCCCCTGATCCTCAGGTGCATCCTGTTTGGAACCGTTTCCACACCCCTGATCCTCAGGTGCATCCTGTTTCCATTGATCATCCTTGAGATGTTTCTACAACTTGATTAGAGTCCAGACCTGTGGAAAATTCAATTGATTGGACATGATTTGGAAAGACACACACTCTCTATATAAAGGTCCCACAGTTGACAGTGCATGTCAGAGCAAAAACCAAGCCATGAGGTCGAAGGAATTGTCCGTAGAGCTCCGAGGATTGTGTCGAGGCACAGATCTGGGGAAGGTTGCGGAAACATTTCTGCAGCATTGAAGGTCCCCAAGAACACAGTGCACTCCATCATTCTTAAATGGTGAAGTTTGGAACCACCAATACCCTTCCTAGAGCTGGCCGCCTGGCCAATCGGGAGAGAAGGGCCTTGGTCAAGGAGTGACCAAGAACCCGATGGTCATTCTGACAGAGCTCTAGAGTTACTGTGTGGAGATGGGAGAACCTTCCAGAAGGACAACCATCTCTGCAGCACTCCACCTATCAGACATTTATGGTAGAGTGGCCTGACGGAAGCCACTCCTCACTAAAAGGCACATGACAGCCTGTTTGGAGTTTGCCAAAAGGCACCTAAAGGATTCTCAGACCATGAGAAACAGATTCTCTGGTCTGATTAAACCAAGCTTGAACTCTTTGGCCTGAAGGTCAAGCGTCACGTCTGGAGGAAACCTGGCACCATCCCTACGTTGAAGCATGGTGGTCACAGTTATCCTTCTTGCTCTGCAGCAGACTGATATAGAATCTGTCCTATGATGTTGAACTGCAGCAGACTGATATAGAATCTGTCCTATGATGTTGAACTGCAGCAGACTGACATAGAATCTATCCTATGATGTTGAACTGCAGCAGACTGACATAGAATATATCCTATGATGTTGAACTGCAGCAGACTGATATAGAATCTGTCCTATGATGTTGAACTGCAGCAGACTGACATAGAATCTATCCTATGATGTTGAACTGCAGCAGACTGACATAGAATCTATCCTATGATGTTGCACTGCAGCAGACTGACATATAATCTATCCTATGATGTTGAACTGCAGCAGACTGATATAGAATCTGTCCTATGATGTTGAACTGCAGCAGACTGACATAGAATCTATCCTATGATGTTGAACTGCAGCAGAATGACATAGAATCTATCCTGTGATGTTGCACTGCAGCAGACTGACATAGAATCTATCCTGTGATGTTGAACTGCAGCAGACTGACATAGAATCTATCCTATGATGTTGCACTGCAGCAGACTGACATAGAATCTATCCTATGATGTTGAACTGCAGCAGACTGACATAGAATCTATCCTATGATGTTGCACTGCAGCAGACTGACATAGAATATATCCTGTGATGTTGAACTGCAGCAGACTGACATAGAATCTATCCTATGATGTTGAACTGCAGCAGACTGACATAGAATCTATCCTATGATGTTGCACTGCAGCAGACTGACATAGAATCTATCCTATGATGTTGCACTGCAGCAGACTGACATAGAATCTATCCTATGATGTTGAACTGCAGCAGACTGATATATAATCTGTCCTATGATGTTGAACTGCAGCAGACTGACATAGAATCTATCCTATGATGTTGAACTGCAGCAGACTGACATAGAATCTATCCTATGATGTTGAACTGCAGCAGACTGACACATTGGAGACTCACACATGTTTATAAAATAAGATATAACATACTTTATTACAGCATCTATAAAATAACAAGTGAGCTCAATATGAGTAAGGAAAGGGAAAGAGGGGATACCTAGTCTGTTGTCCAACTGAATGTATTCAACGGAAATGTGTCTTCCGCATTTAACCCAACACCTGTATTAAATCTGATCTGGATCACATGTAATGAGTCAATATGAATAGCTTCTTACACCTGTATTAAATCTGATCTGGATCACATCATGTAATGAGTCAATATGAATAGCTACCTACACTTGTAAATCTGATCTGGATCACATCATGTAATGAGTTAATATGAGTAGCTACCTACACCTGTATTAAATCTGATCTGGATCACATGTAATGAGTCAATATGAGTAGCTACCTACACCTGTATTAAATCTGATCTGGATCACATCATGTAACAAGTTAATATGAGTAGCTACCTACACCTGTTGTAATCTGATCTGGATCACATGTAATGAGTTAATATGAGTAGCTACCTACACCTGTAATAAATCTGATCTGGATCACATCATGTAATGAGTTAATATAAGTAGCTACCTACACCTGTATTAAATCTGATCTGGATCACATCATGTAATGAGTTAATATAAGTAGCTACCTACACCTGTATTAAATCTGATCTGGATCACATGTAATGAGTCAATATGAATAGCTACCTACACCTGTAAATCTGATCTGGATCACATGTAATGAGTTAATATAAGTAGCTACCTACACCTGTATTAAATCTGATCTGGATCACATGTTATGAGTCAATATGAATAGCTACCTACACCTGTATTAAATCTGATCTGGATCACATCATGTAATGAGTCAATATGATTAGCTACCTACACCTGTATTAAATCTGATCTGGATCACATGTAATGAGTCAATATGAGTAGCTGCCTATACCTGTATTAAATCTGATCTGGATCACATCATGTAATGAGTCAATATAGTAGCTACCTACACCTGTATTAAATCTGATCTGGATCACATGTAATGAGTCAATATGAGTAGCTACCTACACCAGTATTAAATCTGATCTGGATCACATGTAATGAGTCAATAAAAGTAGCTACCTACACCTGTATTAAATCTGATCTGGATCACATCATCTAATGAGTCAATATGAGTAGCTACCTACACCTGTATTAAATCTGATCTGGATCACATGTAATGAGTTAATATGAGTAGCTACCTACACCTGTATTAAATCTGATCTGGATCACATGTAATGAGTCAATATGAATAGCTACCTACACCTGTAAATCTGATCTGGATCACATCATCTAATGAGTCAATATGAATAGCTACCTACACTTGTAAATCTGATCTGGATCACATCATGTAATGAGTTAATATGAGTAGCTACCTACACCTGTATTAAATCTGATCTGGATCACATGTAATGAGTCAATATGAGTAGCTACCTACACCTGTATTAAATCTGATCTGGATCACATCATGTAACAAGTTAATATGAGTAGCTACCTACACCTGTTGTAATCTGATCTGGATCACATGTAATGAGTTAATATGAGTAGCTACCTACACCTGTAATAAATCTGATCTGGATCACATCATGTAATGAGTTAATATAAGTAGCTACCTACACCTGTATTAAATCTGATCTGGATCACATCATGTAATGAGTTAATATAAGTAGCTACCTACACCTGTATTAAATCTGATCTGGATCACATGTAATGAGTCAATATGAATAGCTACCTACACCTGTAAATCTGATCTGGATCACATGTAATGAGTTAATATAAGTAGCTACCTACACCTGTATTAAATCTGATCTGGATCACATGTTATGAGTCAATATGAATAGCTACCTACACCTGTATTAAATCTGATCTGGATCACATCATGTAATGAGTCAATATGATTAGCTACCTACACCTGTATTAAATCTGATCTGGATCACATGTAATGAGTCAATATGAGTAGCTGCCTATACCTGTATTAAATCTGATCTGGATCACATCATGTAATGAGTCAATATAGTAGCTACCTACACCTGTATTAAATCTGATCTGGATCACATGTAATGAGTCAATATGAGTAGCTACCTACACCAGTATTAAATCTGATCTGGATCACATGTAATGAGTCAATAAAAGTAGCTACCTACACCTGTATTAAATCTGATCTGGATCACATCATCTAATGAGTCAATATGAGTAGCTACCTACACCTGTATTAAATCTGATCTGGATCACATGTAATGAGTTAATATGAGTAGCTACCTACACCTGTATTAAATCTGATCTGGATCACATGTAATGAGTCAATATGAATAGCTACCTACACCTGTAAATCTGATCTGGATCACATCATCTAATGAGTCAATATGAGTAGCTACCTACACCTGTATTAAATCTGATCTGGATCACATGTAATGAGTCAATATGAGTAGCTACCTACACCTGTATTAAATCTGATCTGGATCACATCATGTAATGAGTCAATATGAGTAGCTACCTACACCTGTATTAAATCTGATCTGGATCACATGTAATGAGTCAATATGAGTAGCTACCTACACCTGTATTAAATCTGATCTGGATCACATCATGTAATGAGTTAATATAAGTAGCTACCTACACCTGTATTAAATCTGATCTGGATCACATGTAATGAGTCAATATGAGTAGCTACCTACACCAGCATTAAATCTGATCTGGATCACATGTAATGAGTCAATATGCGGTTATGGAACCGCCACCTGTCCCAGACCTGTTGTTTTTCAACTCTTGATGATCGGCTATGAAAAGCCAACTGAAAATTATTCATGATTATTATTTGACCATGCTTGTCACTTATGAACATTTTTGAACATCTTGGCATAGTTCTGTTATAATCTCCACCCGGCACAGCCAGAAGAGGACTGGCCACCCCTCATAGCCTGGTTCCTCTCTAGGTTTCTTCCTAGGTTTTGGCCTTTCTAGGGAGTTTTTCCTAGCCACCGTGCTTCTACACCTGCATTACTAGCTGTTTGGGGTTTTAGGCTGGGTGTCTGTACAGCACTTCGAGATATTAGCTGATGTACGAAGGGCTATATAAAATAAAATTGATTGATTGATTGATTCAATATAAGTAGCTACCTACACCTGTATTACATCTGATCTGGATCACATCATGTAATGAGTCAATATGAGTAGCTACCTACACCTGTATTAAATCTGATCTGGATCACATGTAATGAGTTAATATGAGTAGCTACCTACACCTGTATTAAATCTGATCTGGATCACATGTAATGAGTCAATATGAGTAGCTACCTACACCTGTATTAAATCTGATCTGGATCACTTCATGTAATGAGTTAATATGAGTAGCTACCTACACCCGTATTAAATCTGATCTGGATCACATGTAATGAGTCAATATGAGTAGCTACCTACACCTGTATTAAATCTGATCTGGATCACATGTAATGAGTCAATATGAGTAGCTACCTACACCTGTATTAAATCTGATCTGGATCACATCATGTAATGAGTTAATATGAGTAGCTACCTACACCCGTATTAAATCTGATCTGGATCACATGTAATGAGTCAATATGAGTAGCTACCTACACCTGTATTAAATCTGATCTGGATCACATCATGTAATGAGTTAATATAAGTAGCTACCTACACCTGTATTAAATCTGATCTGGATCACATGTAATGAGTCAATATGAGTAGCTACCTACACCAGCATTAAATCTGATCTGGATCACATGTAATGAGTCAATATAAGTAGCTACCTACACCTGTATTACATCTGATCTGGATCACATCATCTAATGAGTCAATATGAGTAGCTACCTACACCTGTATTAAATCTGATCTGGATCACATGTAATGAGTTAATATGAATAGCTACCTACACCTGTAAATCTGATCTGGATCACATCATCTAATGAGTCAATATGAGTAGCTACCTACACCTGTATTAAATCTGATCTGGATCACATGTAATGAGTCAATATGAGTAGCTACCTACACCTGTATTAAATCTGATCTGGATCACATCATGTAATGAGTCAATATGAGTAGCTACCTACACCTGTATTAAATCTGATCTGGATCACATGTAATGAGTTAATATGAGTAGCTACCTACACCTGTATTAAATCTGATCTGGATCACATGTAATGAGTCAATATGAGTAGCTACCTACACCTGTATTAAATCTGATCTGGATCACATCATGTAATGAGTTAATATGAGTAGCTACCTACACCCGTATTAAATCTGATCTAGATCACATGTAATGAGTCAATATGAGTAGCTACCTACACCTGTATTAAATCTGATCTGGATCACATCATGTAATGAGTTAATATGAGTAGCTACCTACACCCGTATTAAATCTGATCTGGATCACATGTAATGAGTCAATATGAGTAGCTACCTACACCTGTATTAAATCTGATCTGGATCACATCATGTAATGAGTTAATATAAGTAGCTACCTACACCTGTATTAAATCTGATCTGGATCACATGTAATGAGTCAATATGAGTAGCTACCTACACCAGCATTAAATCTGATCTGGATCACATGTAATGAGTCAATATAAGTAGCTACCTACACCTGTATTACATCTGATCTGGATCACATCATCTAATGAGTCAATATGAGTAGCTACCTACACCTGTATTAAATCTGATCTGGATCACATGTAATGAGTTAATATGAGTAGCTACCTACACCTGTATTAAATCTGATCTGGATCACATCATGTAATGAGTTAATATGAATAGCTACCTACACCTGTAAATCTGATCTGGATCACATCATCTAATGAGTCAATATGAGTAGCTACCTACACCTGTATTAAATCTGATCTGGATCACATGTAATGAGTCAATATGAGTAGCTACCTACACCTGTATTAAATCTGATCTGGATCACATCATGTAATGAGTCAATATGAGTAGCTACCTACACCTGTATTAAATCTGATCTGGATCACATGTAATGAGTTAATATGAGTAGCTACCTACACCTGTATTAAATCTGATCTGGATCACATGTAATGAGTCAATATGAGTAGCTACCTACACCTGTATTAAATCTGATCTGGATCACATCATGTAATGAGTTAATATGAGTAGCTACCTACACCCGTATTAAATCTGATCTAGATCACATGTAATGAGTCAATATGAGTAGCTACCTACACCTGTATTAAATCTGATCTGGATCACATGTAATGAGTCAATATGAGTAGCTACCTACACCTGTATTAAATCTGATCTGGATCACATGTAATGAGTCAATATGAGTAGCTACCTACACCTGTATTAAATCTGATCTGGATCACATCATGTAATGAGTTAATATGAGTAGCTACCTACACCCGTATTAAATCTGATCTGGATCACATGTAATGAGTCAATATGAGTAGCTACCTACACCTGTATTAAATCTGATCTGGATCACATCATGTAATGAGTTAATATAAGTAGCTACCTACACCTGTATTAAATCTGATCTGGATCACATGTAATGAGTCAATATGAGTAGCTACCTACACCAGCATTAAATCTGATCTGGATCACATGTAATGAGTTAATATGAGTAGCTACCTACACCTGTATTAAATCTGATCTGGATCACATCATGTAATGAGTTAATATGAATAGCTACCTACACCTGTAAATCTGATCTGGATCACATCATCTAATGAGTCAATATGAGTAGCTACCTACACCTGTATTAAATCTGATCTGGATCACATGTAATGAGTCAATATGAGTAGCTACCTACACCTGTATTAAATCTGATCTGGATCACATCATGTAATGATTCAATATGAGTAGCTACCTACACCTGTATTAAATCTGATCTGGATCACATGTAATGAGTTAATATGAGTAGCTACCTACACCTGTATTAAATCTGATCTGGATCACATGTAATGAGTCAATATGAGTAGCTACCTACACCTGTATTAAATCTGATCTGGATCACATCATGTAATGAGTTAATATGAGTAGCTACCTACACCCGTATTAAATCTGATCTAGATCACATGTAATGAGTCAATATGAGTAGCTACCTACACCTGTATTAAATCTGATCTGGATCACATGTAATGAGTCAATATGAGTAGCTACCTACACCTGTATTAAATCTGATCTGGATCACATGTAATGAGTCAATATGAGTAGCTACCTACACCTGTATTAAATCTGATCTGGATCACATCATGTAATGAGTTAATATGAGTAGCTACCTACACCCGTATTAAATCTGATCTGGATCACATGTAATGAGTCAATATGAGTAGCTACCTACACCTGTATTAAATCTGATCTGGATCACATCATGTAATGAGTTAATATAAGTAGCTACCTACACCTGTATTAAATCTGATCTGGATCACATGTAATGAGTCAATATGAGTAGCTACCTACACCAGCATTAAATCTGATCTGGATCACATGTAATGAGTCAATATAAGTAGCTACCTACACCTGTATTACATCTGATCTGGATCACATCATCTAATGAGTCAATATGAGTAGCTACCTACACCTGTATTAAATCTGACCTGGATCACATCATGTAATGAGTTAATATAAGTAGCTACCTACACCTGTATTAAATCTGATCTGGATCACATGTAATGAGTTAATATGAGTAGCTACCTACACCTGTATTAAATCTGATCTGGATCACATCATGTAATGAGTTAATATGAATAGCTACCTACACTTGTAAATCTGATCTGGATCACATCATCTAATGAGTCAATATGAGTAGCTACCTACACCTGTATTAAATCTGATCTGGATCACATGTAATGAGTCAATATGAGTAGCTACCTACACCTGTATTAAATCTGATCTGGATCACATGTAATGAGTCAATATGAGTAGCTACCTACACCTGTATTAAATCTGATCTGGATCACATGTAATGAGTCAATATGAGTAGCTACCTACACCTGTATTAAATCTGATCTGGATCACATCATGTAATGAGTTAATATGAGTAGCTACCTACACCCGTATTAAATCTGATCTGGATCACATGTAATGAGTCAATATGAGTAGCTACCTACACCTGTATTAAATCTGATCTGGATCACATCATGTAATGAGTTAATATAAGTAGCTACCTACACCTGTATTAAATCTGATCTGGATCACATCATGTAATGAGTTAATATGAATAGCTACCTACACCTGTAAATCTGATCTGGATCACATCATCTAATGAGTCAATATGAGTAGCTACCTACACCTGTATTAAATCTGATCTGGATCACATGTAATGAGTCAATATGAGTAGCTACCTACACCTGTATTAAATCTGATCTGAATCACATCATGTAATGAGTCAATATGAGTAGCTACCTACACCTGTATTAAATCTGATCTGGATCACATGTAATGAGTTAATATGAGTAGCTACCTACACCTGTATTAAATCTGATCTGGATCACATGTAATGAGTCAATATGAGTAGCTACCTACACCTGTATTAAATCTGATCTGGATCACATCATGTAATGAGTTAATATGAGTAGCTACCTACACCCGTATTAAATCTGATCTGGATCACATGTAATGAGTCAATATGAGTAGCTACCTACACCTGTATTAAATCTGATCTGGATCACATGTAATGAGTCAATATGAGTAGCTACCTACACCTGTATTAAATCTGATCTGGATCACATGTAATGAGTCAATATGAGTAGCTACCTACACCTGTATTAAATCTGATCTGGATCACATCATGTAATGAGTTAATATGAGTAGCTACCTACACCCGTATTAAATCTGATCTGGATCACATGTAATGAGTCAATATGAGTAGCTACCTACACCTGTATTAAATCTGATCTGGATCACATCATGTAATGAGTTAATATAAGTAGCTACCTACACCTGTATTAAATCTGATCTGGATCACATGTAATGAGTCAATATGAGTAGCTACCTACACCAGCATTAAATCTGATCTGGATCACATGTAATGAGTCAATATAAGTAGCTACCTACACCTGTATTACATCTGATCTGGATCACATCATCTAATGAGTCAATATGAGTAGCTACCTACACCTGTATTAAATCTGATCTGGATCACATCATGTAATGAGTTAATATAAGTAGCTACCTACACCTGTATTAAATCTGATCTGGATCACATGTAATGAGTTAATATGAGTAGCTACCTACACCTGTATTAAATCTGATCTGGATCACATCATGTAATGAGTTAATATGAATAGCTACCTACACCTGTAAATCTGATCTGGATCACATCATCTAATGAGTCAATATGAGTAGCTACCTACACCTGTATTAAATCTGATCTGGATCACATGTAATGAGTCAATATGAGTAGCTACCTACACCTGTATTAAATCTGATCTGGATCACATCATGTAATGAGTCAATATGAGTAGCTACCTACACCTGTATTAAATCTGATCTGGATCACATGTAATGAGTCAATATGAGTAGCTACCTACACCAGCATTAAATCTGATCTGGATCACATGTAATGAGTCAATATAAGTAGCTACCTACACCTGTATTACATCTGATCTGGATCACATCATCTAATGAGTCAATATGAGTAGCTACCTACACCTGTATTAAATCTGATCTGGATCACATCATGTAATGAGTTAATATAAGTAGCTACCTACACCTGTATTAAATCTGATCTGGATCACATGTAATGAGTTAATATGAGTAGCTACCTACACCTGTATTAAATCTGATCTGGATCACATCATGTAATGAGTTAATATGAATAGCTACCTACACCTGTAAATCTGATCTGGATCACATCATCTAATGAGTCAATATGAGTAGCTACCTACACCTGTATTAAATCTGATCTGGATCACATGTACAGTGAGGGAAAAAAGTATTTGATCCCCTGCTGATTTTGTACGTTTGCCCACTGACAAAGAAATGATCAGTCTATAATTTTAATGGTAGGTTTATTTGAACAGTGAGAGACAGAATAACAACAAAAATATCCAGAAAAACGCATGTCAAAAATGTTATAAATTGATTTGCATTTTAATGAGGGAAATAAGTATTTGACCCCCTCTCAATCAGAAAGATTTCTGGCTCCCAGGTGTCTTTCATACAGGTAACGAGCTGAGATTAGGAGCACACTCTTAAAGGGAGTGCTCCTAATCTCAGTTTCTTACCTGTATAAAAGACACCTGTCCACAGAAGCAATCAATCAATCAGATTCCAAACTCTCCACCATGGCCAAGACCAAAGAGCTCTCCAAGGATGTCAGGGACAAGATTGTAGATCTACACAAGGCTGGAATGGGCTACAAGACCATTGCCAAGCAGCTTGGTGAGAAGGTGACAACAGTTGGTGCGATTATTCGCAAATGGAAGAAACACAAAACAACTGTCAAACTCCCTTGGCCTAGGGCTCCATGCAAGATCTCACCTCGTGGAGTTGCAATGATCATGAGAATGGTGAGGAATCTGCCCAGAACTAAACAGGAGGGTCTTGTCAATGATCTCAAGGCAGCTGGGACCATAGTCACCAAGAAAACAATTGGTAACACACTACGCCGTGAAGGACTGAAATCCTGCAGCGCCCGCAAGGTCCCCCTGCTCAAGAAAGCTCATATACATACCCGTCTGAAGTTTGCCAATGAACATCTGAATGATTCAGAGGACAACTGGGTGAACGTGTTGTGGTCAGACGAGACCAAAGTGGAGTTCTTTGGCATCAACTCAACTTGCCGTGTTTGGAGGAGGAGGAATGCTGCCTATGACCCCAAGAAACCATCCCCACCGTCAAACATGGAGGTGGAAACATTATGCTTTGGGGGTGTTTTTCTGCTAAGGGGACAGGACAACTTCACCGCATCAAAGGGACGATGGACGGGGCCATGTGCCGTCAAATCTTGGGTGAAAACCTCCTTCCCTCAGCCAGGGCATTGAAAATGGGTCGTGGATGGGTATTCCAGCATGACAATGACCCAAAACACACGGCCAAGGCAACAAAGGAGTGGCTCAAGAAAAAGCACATTAAGGTCCTGGAGTGGCCTAGCCAGTCTCCAGACCTTAATCCCATAGAAAATCTGTGGAGGGAGCTGAAGGTTCGAGTTGCCAAACGTCAGCCTCGAAATCTTAATGACTTGAAGAAGATCTGCAAAGAGGAGTGGGACAAAATCCCTCCTGAGATGTGTGCAAACCTGGTGGCCAACTACAAGAAACATCTGACCTCTGTGATTGCCAACAAGGGTTTTGCCACCAAGTACTAAGTCATGTTTTGCAGAGGGGTCAAATACTTATTTCCCTCATTAAAATGCAAATCAATTTATAACATTTTTGACATGCGTTTTTCTGGATTTTTTTGTTGATATTCTGTCTCTCACTGTTCAAATAAACCTACCATTAAAATTACAGACTGATCATTTCATTGTCTGTGGGCAAACGAACAAAATCAGCAGGGGATCAAATACTTTTTTCCCTCACTGTAATGAGTCAATATGAGTAGCTACCTACACCTGTATTAAATCTGATCTGGATCACATCATGTAATGAGTCAATATGAGTAGCTACCTACACCTGTATTAAATCTGATCTGGATCACATGTAATGAGTCAATATGAGTAGCTACCTACACCTGTATTAAATCTGATCTGGATCACATGTAATGAGTCAATATGAATAGCTACCTACACCTGTATTAAATCTGATCTGGATCACATCATCTAATGAGTCAATATGAGTAGCTACCTACACCTGTATTAAATCTGATCTGGATCACATCATGTAATGAGTTAATATAAGTAGCTACCTACACCTGTATTAAATCTGATCTGGATCACATGTAATGAGTTAATATGAGTAGCTACCTACACCTGTATTAAATCTGATCTGGATCACATCATGTAATGAGTTAATATGAATAGCTACCTACACCTGTAAATCTGATCTGGATCACATCATCTAATGAGTCAATATGAGTAGCTACCTACACCTGTATTAAATCTGATCTGGATCACATCATGTAATGAGTTAATATAAGTAGCTACCTACACCTGTATTAAATCTGATCTGGATCACATGTAATGAGTCAATATGAGTAGCTACCTACACCAGCATTAAATCTGATCTGGATCACATGTAATGAGTCAATATAAGTAGCTACCTACACCTGTATTACATCTGATCTGGATCACATCATCTAATGAGTCAATATGAGTAGCTACCTACACCTGTATTAAATCTGATCTGGATCACATGTAATGAGTTAATATGAGTAGCTACCTACACCTGTATTAAATCTGATCTGGATCACATCATGTAATGAGTTAATATGAATAGCTACCTACACCTGTAAATCTGATCTGGATCACATCATCTAATGAGTCAATATGAGTAGCTACCTACACCTGTATTAAATCTGATCTGGATCACATGTAATGAGTCAATATGAGTAGCTACCTACACCTGTATTAAATCTGATCTGGATCACATCATGTAATGAGTCAATATGAGTAGCTACCTACACCTGTATTAAATCTGATCTGGATCACATGTAATGAGTTAATATGAGTAGCTACCTACACCTGTATTAAATCTGATCTGGATCACATGTAATGAGTCAATATGAGTAGCTACCTACACCTGTATTAAATCTGATCTGGATCACATCATGTAATGAGTTAATATGAGTAGCTACCTACACCCGTATTAAATCTGATCTGGATCACATGTAATGAGTCAATATGAGTAGCTACCTACACCTGTATTAAATCTGATCTGGATCACATGTAATGAGTCAATATGAGTAGCTACCTACACCTGTATTAAATCTGATCTGGATCACATGTAATGAGTCAATATGAGTAGCTACCTACACCTGTATTAAATCTGATCTGGATCACATCATGTAATGAGTTAATATGAGTAGCTACCTACACCCGTATTAAATCTGATCTGGATCACATGTAATGAGTCAATATGAGTAGCTACCTACACCTGTATTAAATCTGATCTGGATCACATCATGTAATGAGTTAATATAAGTAGCTACCTACACCTGTATTAAATCTGATCTGGATCACATGTAATGAGTCAATATGAGTAGCTACCTACACCAGCATTAAATCTGATCTGGATCACATGTAATGAGTCAATATAAGTAGCTACCTACACCTGTATTACATCTGATCTGGATCACATCATCTAATGAGTCAATATGAGTAGCTACCTACACCTGTATTAAATCTGATCTGGATCACATCATGTAATGAGTTAATATAAGTAGCTACCTACACCTGTATTAAATCTGATCTGGATCACATGTAATGAGTTAATATGAGTAGCTACCTACACCTGTATTAAATCTGATCTGGATCACATCATGTAATGAGTTAATATGAATAGCTACCTACACCTGTAAATCTGATCTGGATCACATCATCTAATGAGTCAATATGAGTAGCTACCTACACCTGTATTAAATCTGATCTGGATCACATGTAATGAGTCAATATGAGTAGCTACCTACACCTGTATTAAATCTGATCTGGATCACATCATGTAATGAGTCAATATGAGTAGCTACCTACACCTGTATTAAATCTGATCTGGATCACATGTAATGAGTCAATATGAGTAGCTACCTACACCAGCATTAAATCTGATCTGGATCACATGTAATGAGTCAATATAAGTAGCTACCTACACCTGTATTACATCTGATCTGGATCACATCATCTAATGAGTCAATATGAGTAGCTACCTACACCTGTATTAAATCTGATCTGGATCACATCATGTAATGAGTTAATATAAGTAGCTACCTACACCTGTATTAAATCTGATCTGGATCACATGTAATGAGTTAATATGAGTAGCTACCTACACCTGTATTAAATCTGATCTGGATCACATCATGTAATGAGTTAATATGAATAGCTACCTACACCTGTAAATCTGATCTGGATCACATCATCTAATGAGTCAATATGAGTAGCTACCTACACCTGTATTAAATCTGATCTGGATCACATGTACAGTGAGGGAAAAAAGTATTTGATCCCCTGCTGATTTTGTACGTTTGCCCACTGACAAAGAAATGATCAGTCTATAATTTTAATGGTAGGTTTATTTGAACAGTGAGAGACAGAATAACAACAAAAATATCCAGAAAAACGCATGTCAAAAATGTTATAAATTGATTTGCATTTTAATGAGGGAAATAAGTATTTGACCCCCTCTCAATCAGAAAGATTTCTGGCTCCCAGGTGTCTTTCATACAGGTAACGAGCTGAGATTAGGAGCACACTCTTAAAGGGAGTGCTCCTAATCTCAGTTTCTTACCTGTATAAAAGACACCTGTCCACAGAAGCAATCAATCAATCAGATTCCAAACTCTCCACCATGGCCAAGACCAAAGAGCTCTCCAAGGATGTCAGGGACAAGATTGTAGATCTACACAAGGCTGGAATGGGCTACAAGACCATTGCCAAGCAGCTTGGTGAGAAGGTGACAACAGTTGGTGCGATTATTCGCAAATGGAAGAAACACAAAACAACTGTCAAACTCCCTTGGCCTAGGGCTCCATGCAAGATCTCACCTCGTGGAGTTGCAATGATCATGAGAATGGTGAGGAATCTGCCCAGAACTAAACAGGAGGGTCTTGTCAATGATCTCAAGGCAGCTGGGACCATAGTCACCAAGAAAACAATTGGTAACACACTACGCCGTGAAGGACTGAAATCCTGCAGCGCCCGCAAGGTCCCCCTGCTCAAGAAAGCTCATATACATACCCGTCTGAAGTTTGCCAATGAACATCTGAATGATTCAGAGGACAACTGGGTGAACGTGTTGTGGTCAGACGAGACCAAAGTGGAGTTCTTTGGCATCAACTCAACTTGCCGTGTTTGGAGGAGGAGGAATGCTGCCTATGACCCCAAGAAACCATCCCGACCGTCAAACATGGAGGTGGAAACATTATGCTTTGGGGGTGTTTTTCTGCTAAGGGGACAGGACAACTTCACCGCATCAAAGGGACGATGGACGGGGCCATGTGCCGTCAAATCTTGGGTGAAAACCTCCTTCCCTCAGCCAGGGCATTGAAAATGGGTCGTGGATGGGTATTCCAGCATGACAATGACCCAAAACACACGGCCAAGGCAACAAAGGAGTGGCTCAAGAAAAAGCACATTAAGGTCCTGGAGTGGCCTAGCCAGTCTCCAGACCTTAATCCCATAGAAAATCTGTGGAGGGAGCTGAAGGTTCGAGTTGCCAAACGTCAGCCTCGAAATCTTAATGACTTGAAGAAGATCTGCAAAGAGGAGTGGGACAAAATCCCTCCTGAGATGTGTGCAAACCTGGTGGCCAACTACAAGAAACATCTGACCTCTGTGATTGCCAACAAGGGTTTTGCCACCAAGTACTAAGTCATGTTTTGCAGAGGGGTCAAATACTTATTTCCCTCATTAAAATGCAAATCAATTTATAACATTTTTGACATGCGTTTTTCTGGATTTTTTTGTTGATATTCTGTCTCTCACTGTTCAAATAAACCTACCATTAAAATTACAGACTGATCATTTCATTGTCTGTGGGCAAACGAACAAAATCAGCAGGGGATCAAATACTTTTTTCCCTCACTGTAATGAGTCAATATGAGTAGCTACCTACACCTGTATTAAATCTGATCTGGATCACATCATGTAATGAGTCAATATGAGTAGCTACCTACACCTGTATTAAATCTGATCTGGATCACATGTAATGAGTCAATATGAGTAGCTACCTACACCTGTATTAAATCTGATCTGGATCACATGTAATGAGTCAATATGAATAGCTACCTACACCTGTATTAAATCTGATCTGGATCACATCATCTAATGAGTCAATATGAGTAGCTACCTACACCTGTATTAAATCTGATCTGGATCACATCATGTAATGAGTTAATATAAGTAGCTACCTACACCTGTATTAAATCTGATCTGGATCACATGTAATGAGTTAATATGAGTAGCTACCTACACCTGTATTAAATCTGATCTGGATCACATCATGTAATGAGTTAATATGAATAGCTACCTACACCTGTAAATCTGATCTGGATCACATCATCTAATGAGTCAATATGAGTAGCTACCTACACCTGTATTAAATCTGATCTGGATCACATCATGTAATGAGTTAATATAAGTACCTACCTACACCTGTATTAAATCTGATCTGGATCACATGTAATGAGTCAATATGAGTAGCTACCTACACCAGCATTAAATCTGATCTGGATCACATGTAATGAGTCAATATAAGTAGCTACCTACACCTGTATTACATCTGATCTGGATCACATCATCTAATGAGTCAATATGAGTAGCTACCTACACCTGTATTAAATCTGATCTGGATCACATGTAATGAGTTAATATGAGTAGCTACCTACACCTGTATTAAATCTGATCTGGATCACATCATGTAATGAGTTAATATGAATAGCTACCTACACCTGTAAATCTGATCTGGATCACATCATCTAATGAGTCAATATGAGTAGCTACCTACACCTGTATTAAATCTGATCTGGATCACATGTAATGAGTCAATATGAGTAGCTACCTACACCTGTATTAAATCTGATCTGGATCACATCATGTAATGAGTCAATATGAGTAGCTACCTACACCTGTATTAAATCTGATCTGGATCACATGTAATGAGTTAATATGAGTAGCTACCTACACCTGTATTAAATCTGATCTGGATCACATGTAATGAGTCAATATGAGTAGCTACCTACACCTGTATTAAATCTGATCTGGATCACATCATGTAATGAGTTAATATGAGTAGCTACCTACACCCGTATTAAATCTGATCTGGATCACATGTAATGAGTCAATATGAGTAGCTACCTACACCTGTATTAAATCTGATCTGGATCACATGTAATGAGTCAATATGAGTAGCTACCTACACCTGTATTAAATCTGATCTGGATCACATGTAATGAGTCAATATGAGTAGCTACCTACACCTGTATTAAATCTGATCTGGATCACATCATGTAATGAGTTAATATGAGTAGCTACCTACACCCGTATTAAATCTGATCTGGATCACATGTAATGAGTCAATATGAGTAGCTACCTACACCTGTATTAAATCTGATCTGGATCACATCATGTAATGAGTTAATATAAGTAGCTACCTACACCTGTATTAAATCTGATCTGGATCACATGTAATGAGTCAATATGAGTAGCTACCTACACCAGCATTAAATCTGATCTGGATCACATGTAATGAGTCAATATAAGTAGCTACCTACACCTGTATTACATCTGATCTGGATCACATCATCTAATGAGTCAATATGAGTAGCTACCTACACCTGTATTAAATCTGATCTGGATCACATCAAGTAATGAGTTAATATAAGTAGCTACCTACACCTGTATTAAATCTGATCTGGATCACATGTAATGAGTTAATATGAGTAGCTACCTACACCTGTATTAAATCTGATCTGGATCACATCATGTAATGAGTTAATATGAATAGCTACCTACACCTGTAAATCTGATCTGGATCACATCATCTAATGAGTCAATATGAGTAGCTACCTACACCTGTATTAAATCTGATCTGGATCACATGTAATGAGTCAATATGAGTAGCTACCTACACCTGTATTAAATCTGATCTGGATCACATCATGTAATGAGTCAATATGAGTAGCTACCTACACCTGTATTAAATCTGATCTGGATCACATGTAATGAGGCAATATGAGTAGCTACCTACACCAGCATTAAATCTGATCTGGATCACATGTAATGAGTCAATATAAGTAGCTACCTACACCTGTATTACATCTGATCTGGATCACATCATCTAATGAGTCAATATGAGTAGCTACCTACACCTGTATTAAATCTGATCTGGATCACATCATGTAATGAGTTAATATGAGTAGCTACCTACACCTGTATTAAATCTGATCTGGATCACATCATGTAATGAGTTAATATGAATAGCTACCTACACCTGTAAATCTGATCTGGATCACATCATCTAATGAGTCAATATGAGTAGCTACCTACACCTGTATTAAATCTGATCTGGATCACATGTAATGAGTCAATATGAGTAGCTACCTACACCTGTATTAAATCTGATCTGGATCACATCATGTAATGAGTCAATATGAGTAGCTACCTACACCTGTATTAAATCTGATCTGGATCACATGTAATGAGTTAATATGAGTAGCTACCTACACCTGTATTAAATCTGATCTGGATCACATCATGTAATGAGTTAATATGAATAGCTACCTACACCTGTAAATCTGATCTGGATCACATCATCTAATGAGTCAATATGAGTAGCTACCTACACCTGTATTAAATCTGATCTGGATCACATGTAATGAGTCAATATGAGTAGCTACCTACACCTGTATTAAATCTGATCTGGATCACATCATGTAATGAGTCAATATGAGTAGCTACCTACACCTGTATTAAATCTGATCTGGATCACATGTAATGAGTTAATATGAGTAGCTACCTACACCTGTATTAAATCTGATCTGGATCACATGTAATGAGTCAATATGAGTAGCTACCTACACCTGTATTAAATCTGATCTGGATCACATCATGTAATGAGTTAATATGAGTAGCTACCTACACCCGTATTAAATCTGATCTGGATCACATGTAATGAGTCAATATGAGTAGCTACCTACACCTGTATTAAATCTGATCTGGATCACATGTAATGAGTCAATATGAGTAGCTACCTACACCTGTATTAAATCTGATCTGGATCACATGTAATGAGTCAATATGAGTAGCTACCTACACCTGTATTAAATCTGATCTGGATCACATCATGTAATGAGTTAATATGAGTAGCTACCTACACCCGTATTAAATCTGATCTGGATCACATGTAATGAGTCAATATGAGTAGCTACCTACACCTGTATTAAATCTGATCTGGATCACATCATGTAATGAGTTAATATAAGTAGCTACCTACACCTGTATTAAATCTGATCTGGATCACATGTAATGAGTCAATATGAGTAGCTACCTACACCAGCATTAAATCTGATCTGGATCACATGTAATGAGTCAATATAAGTAGCTACCTACACCTGTATTACATCTGATCTGGATCACATCATCTAATGAGTCAATATGAGTAGCTACCTACACCTGTATTAAATCTGATCTGGATCACATCAAGTAATGAGTTAATATAAGTAGCTACCTACACCTGTATTAAATCTGATCTGGATCACATGTAATGAGTTAATATGAGTAGCTACCTACACCTGTATTAAATCTGATCTGGATCACATCATGTAATGAGTTAATATGAATAGCTACCTACACCTGTAAATCTGATCTGGATCACATCATCTAATGAGTCAATATGAGTAGCTACCTACACCTGTATTAAATCTGATCTGGATCACATGTAATGAGTCAATATGAGTAGCTACCTACACCTGTATTAAATCTGATCTGGATCACATCATGTAATGAGTCAATATGAGTAGCTACCTACACCTGTATTAAATCTGATCTGGATCACATGTAATGAGGCAATATGAGTAGCTACCTACACCAGCATTAAATCTGATCTGGATCACATGTAATGAGTCAATATAAGTAGCTACCTACACCTGTATTACATCTGATCTGGATCACATCATCTAATGAGTCAATATGAGTAGCTACCTACACCTGTATTAAATCTGATCTGGATCACATCATGTAATGAGTTAATATGAGTAGCTACCTACACCTGTATTAAATCTGATCTGGATCACATCATGTAATGAGTTAATATGAATAGCTACCTACACCTGTAAATCTGATCTGGATCACATCATCTAATGAGTCAATATGAGTAGCTACCTACACCTGTATTAAATCTGATCTGGATCACATGTAATGAGTCAATATGAGTAGCTACCTACACCTGTATTAAATCTGATCTGGATCACATCATGTAATGAGTCAATATGAGTAGCTACCTACACCTGTATTAAATCTGATCTGGATCACATGTAATGAGGCAATATGAGTAGCTACCTACACCAGCATTAAATCTGATCTGGATCACATGTAATGAGTCAATATAAGTAGCTACCTACACCTGTATTACATCTGATCTGGATCACATCATCTAATGAGTCAATATGAGTAGCTACCTACACCTGTATTAAATCTGATCTGGATCACATCATGTAATGAGTTAATATAAGTAGCTACCTACACCTGTATTAAATCTGATCTGGATCACATGTAATGAGTTAATATGAGTAGCTACCTACACCTGTATTAAATCTGATCTGGATCACATCATGTAATGAGTTAATATGAATAGCTACCTACACCTGTAAATCTGATCTGGATCACATCATCTAATGAGTCAATATGAGTAGCTACCTACACCTGTATTAAATCTGATCTGGATCACATGTAATGAGTCAATATGAGTAGCTACCTACACCTGTATTAAATCTGATCTGGATCACATCATGTAATGAGTCAATATGAGTAGCTACCTACACCTGTATTAAATCTGATCTGGATCACATGTAATGAGTCAATATGAGTAGCTACCTACACCTGTATTAAATCTGATCTGGATCACATCATGTAATGAGTTAATATAAGTAGCTACCTACACCTGTATTAAATCTGATCTGGATCACATGTAATGAGTCAATATGAGTAGCTACCTACACCAGCATTAAATCTGATCTGGATCACATGTAATGAGTCAATATAAGTAGCTACCTACACCTGTATTACATCTGATCTGGATCACATCATCTAATGAGTCAATATGAGTAGCTACCTACACCTGTATTAAATCTGATCTGGATCACATGTAATGAGTTAATATGAGTAGCTACCTACACCTGTATTAAATCTGATCTGGATCACATCATGTAATGAGTTAATATGAATAGCTACCTACACCTGTAAATCTGATCTGGATCACATCATCTAATGAGTCAATATGAGTAGCTACCTACACCTGTATTAAATCTGATCTGGATCACATGTAATGAGTCAATATGAGTAGCTACCTACACCTGTATTAAATCTGATCTGGATCACATCATGTAATGAGTCAATATGAGTAGCTACCTACACCTGTATTAAATCTGATCTGGATCACATGTAATGAGTTAATATGAGTAGCTACCTACACCTGTATTAAATCTGATCTGGATCACATGTAATGAGTCAATATGAGTAGCTACCTACACCTGTATTAAATCTGATCTGGATCACATCATGTAATGAGTTAATATGAGTAGCTACCTACACCCGTATTAAAACTGATCTGGATCACATGTAATGAGTCAATATGAGTAGCTACCTACACCTGTATTAAATCTGATCTGGATCACATGTAATGAGTCAATATGAGTAGCTACCTACACCTGTATTAAATCTGATCTGGATCACATGTAATGAGTCAATATGAGTAGCTACCTACACCTGTATTAAATCTGATCTGGATCACATCATGTAATGAGTTAATATGAGTAGCTACCTACACCCGTATTAAATCTGATCTGGATCACATGTAATGAGTCAATATGAGTAGCTACCTACACCTGTATTAAATCTGATCTGGATCACATCATGTAATGAGTTAATATAAGTAGCTACCTACACCTGTATTAAATCTGATCTGGATCACATGTAATGAGTCAATATGAGTAGCTACCTACACCAGCATTAAATCTGATCTGGATCACATGTAATGAGTCAATATAAGTAGCTACCTACACCTGTATTACATCTGATCTGGATCACATCATCTAATGAGTCAATATGAGTAGCTACCTACACCTGTATTAAATCTGATCTGGATCACATCATGTAATGAGTTAATATAAGTAGCTACCTACACCTGTATTAAATCTGATCTGGATCACATGTAATGAGTTAATATGAGTAGCTACCTACACCTGTATTAAATCTGATCTGGATCACATCATGTAATGAGTTAATATGAATAGCTACCTACACCTGTAAATCTGATCTGGATCACATCATCTAATGAGTCAATATGAGTAGCTACCTACACCTGTATTAAATCTGATCTGGATCACATGTAATGAGTCAATATGAGTAGCTACCTACACCTGTATTAAATCTGATCTGGATCACATCATGTAATGAGTCAATATGAGTAGCTACCTACACCAGCATTAAATCTGATCTGGATCACATGTAATGAGTCAATATAAGTAGCTACCTACACCTGTATTACATCTGATCTGGATCACATCATCTAATGAGTCAATATGAGTAGCTACCTACACCTGTATTAAATCTGATCTGGATCACATCATGTAATGAGTTAATATGAGTAGCTACCTACACCTGTATTAAATCTGATCTGGATCACATCATGTAATGAGTTAATATGAATAGCTACCTACACCTGTAAATCTGATCTGGATCACATCATCTAATGAGTCAATATGAGTAGCTACCTACACCTGTATTAAATCTGATCTGGATCACATGTAATGAGTCAATATGAGTAGCTACCTACACCTGTATTAAATCTGATCTGGATCACATCATGTAATGAGTCAATATGAGTAGCTACCTACACCTGTATTAAATCTGATCTGGATCACATGTAATGAGGCAATATGAGTAGCTACCTACACCAGCATTAAATCTGATCTGGATCACATGTAATGAGTCAATATAAGTAGCTACCTACACCTGTATTACATCTGATCTGGATCACATCATCTAATGAGTCAATATGAGTAGCTACCTACACCTGTATTAAATCTGATCTGGATCACATGTAATGAGTCAATATGAGTAGCTACCTACACCTGTATTAAATCTGATCTGGATCACATCATGTAATGAGTCAATATGAGTAGCTACCTACACCTGTATTAAATCTGATCTGGATCACATGTAATGAGTCAATATGAGTAGCTACCTACACCAGCATTAAATCTGATCTGGATCACATGTAATGAGTCAATATAAGTAGCTACCTACACCTGTATTACATCTGATCTGGATCACATCATCTAATGAGTCAATATGAGTAGCTACCTACACCTGTATTAAATCTGATCTGGATCACATCATGTAATGAGTTAATATAAGTAGCTACCTACACCTGTATTAAATCTGATCTGGATCACATGTAATGAGTTAATATGAGTAGCTACCTACACCTGTATTAAATCTGATCTGGATCACATCATGTAATGAGTTAATATGAATAGCTACCTACACCTGTAAATCTGATCTGGATCACATCATCTAATGAGTCAATATGAGTAGCTACCTACACCTGTATTAAATCTGATCTGGATCACATGTAATGAGTCAATATGAGTAGCTACCTACACCTGTATTAAATCTGATCTGGATCACATCATGTAATGAGTCAATATGAGTAGCTACCTACACCTGTATTAAATCTGATCTGGATCACATGTAATGAGTCAATATGAGTAGCTACCTACACCTGTATTAAATCTGATCTGGATCACATGTAATGAGTCAATATGAATAGCTACCTACACCTGTATTAAATATGATCTGGATCACATCATCTAATGAGTCAATATGAGTAGCTACCTACACCTGTATTAAATCTGATCTGGATCACATCATGTAATGAGTTAATATAAGTAGCTACCTACACCTGTATTAAATCTGATCTGGATCACATGTAATGAGTTAATATGAGTAGCTACTTACACCTGTATTAAATCTGATCTGGATCACATCATGTAATGAGTTAATATGAATAGCTACCTACACCTGTAAATCTGATCTGGATCACATCATCTAATGAGTCAATATGAGTAGCTACCTACACCTGTATTAAATCTGATCTGGATCACATCATGTAATGAGTTAATATAAGTAGCTACCTACACCTGTATTAAATCTGATCTGGATCACATGTAATGAGTCAATATGAGTAGCTACCTACACCAGCATTAAATCTGATCTGGATCACATGTAATGAGTCAATATGAATAGCTACCTACACCTGTAAATCTGATCTGGATCACATCATCTAATGAGTCAATATGAGTAGCTACCTACACCTGTATTAAATCTGATCTGGATCACATGTAATGAGTCAATATGAGTAGCTACCTACACCTGTATTAAATCTGATCTGGATCACATCATGTAATGAGTCAATATGAGTAGCTACCTACACCTGTATTAAATCTGATCTGGATCACATGTAATGAGTCAATATGAGTAGCTACCTACACCTGTATTAAATCTGATCTGGATCACATGTAATGAGTCAATATGAATAGCTACCTACACCTGTATTAAATCTGATCTGGATCACATCATCTAATGAGTCAATATGAGTAGCTACCTACACCTGTATTAAATCTGATCTGGATCACATCATGTAATGAGTTAATATAAGTAGCTACCTACACCTGTATTAAATCTGATCTGGATCACATGTAATGAGTTAATATGAGTAGCTACCTACACCTGTATTAAATCTGATCTGGATCACATCATGTAATGAGTTAATATGAATAGCTACCTACACCTGTAAATCTGATCTGGATCACATCATCTAATGAGTCAATATGAGTAGCTACCTACACCTGTATTAAATCTGATCTGGATCACATCATGTAATGAGTTAATATAAGTAGCTACCTACACCTGTATTAAATCTGATCTGGATCACATGTAATGAGTCAATATGAGTAGCTACCTACACCAGCATTAAATCTGATCTGGATCACATGTAATGAGTCAATATAAGTAGCTACCTACACCTGTATTACATCTGATCTGGATCACATCATCTAATGAGTCAATATGAGTAGCTACCTACACCTGTATTAAATCTGATCTGGATCACATGTAATGAGTTAATATGAGTAGCTACCTACACCTGTATTAAATCTGATCTGGATCACATCATGTAATGAGTTAATATGAATAGCTACCTACACCTGTAAATCTGATCTGGATCACATCATCTAATGAGTCAATATGAGTAGCTACCTACACCTGTATTAAATCTGATCTGGATCACATGTAATGAGTCAATATGAGTAGCTAGCTACACCTGTATTAAATCTGATCTGGATCACATCATGTAATGAGTCAATATGAGTAGCTACCTACACCTGTATTAAATCTGATCTGGATCACATGTAATGAGGCAATATGAGTAGCTACCTACACCAGCATTAAATCTGATCTGGATCACATGTAATGAGTCAATATAAGTAGCTACCTACACCTGTATTAAATCTGATCTGGATCACATGTAATGAGTCAATATGAGTAGCTACCTACACCTGTATTAAATCTGATCTGGATCACATCATGTAATGAGTTAATATGAGTAGCTACCTACACCCGTATTAAATCTGATCTGGATCACATGTAATGAGTCAATATGAGTAGCTACCTACACCTGTATTAAATCTGATCTGGATCACATGTAATGAGTCAATATGAGTAGCTACCTACACCTGTATTAAATCTGATCTGGATCACATGTAATGAGTCAATATGAGTAGCTACCTACACCTGTATTAAATCTGATCTGGATCACATCATGTAATGAGTTAATATGAGTAGCTACCTACACCCGTATTAAATCTGATCTGGATCACATGTAATGAGTCAATATGAGTAGCTACCTACACCTGTATTAAATCTGATCTGGATCACATCATGTAATGAGTTAATATAAGTAGCTACCTACACCTGTATTAAATCTGATCTGGATCACATGTAATGAGTCAATATGAGTAGCTACCTACACCAGCATTAAATCTGATCTGGATCACATGTAATGAGTCAATATAAGTAGCTACCTACACCTGTATTACATCTGATCTGGATCACATCATCTAATGAGTCAATATGAGTAGCTACCTACACCTGTATTAAATCTGATCTGGATCACATCATGTAATGAGTTAATATAAGTAGCTACCTACACCTGTATTAAATCTGATCTGGATCACATGTAATGAGTTAATATGAGTAGCTACCTACACCTGTATTAAATCTGATCTGGATCACATCATGTAATGAGTTAATATGAATAGCTACCTACACCTGTAAATCTGATCTGGATCACATCATCTAATGAGTCAATATGAGTAGCTACCTACACCTGTATTAAATCTGATCTGGATCACATGTAATGAGGCAATATGAGTAGCTACCTACACCAGCATTAAATCTGATCTGGATCACATGTAATGAGTCAATATAAGTAGCTACCTACACCTGTATTAAATCTGATCTGGATCACATGTAATGAGTCAATATGAGTAGCTACCTACACCTGTATTAAATCTGATCTGGATCACATCATGTAATGAGTTAATATGAGTAGCTACCTACACCCGTATTAAATCTGATCTGGATCACATGTAATGAGTCAATATGAGTAGCTACCTACACCTGTATTAAATCTGATCTGGATCACATGTAATGAGTCAATATGAGTAGCTACCTACACCTGTATTAAATCTGATCTGGATCACATGTAATGAGTCAATATGAGTAGCTACCTACACCTGTATTAAATCTGATCTGGATCACATCATGTAATGAGTTAATATGAGTAGCTACCTACACCCGTATTAAATCTGATCTGGATCACATGTAATGAGTCAATATGAGTAGCTACCTACACCTGTATTAAATCTGATCTGGATCACATCATGTAATGAGTTAATATAAGTAGCTACCTACACCTGTATTAAATCTGATCTGGATCACATGTAATGAGTCAATATGAGTAGCTACCTACACCAGCATTAAATCTGATCTGGATCACATGTAATGAGTCAATATAAGTAGCTACCTACACCTGTATTACATCTGATCTGGATCACATCATCTAATGAGTCAATATGAGTAGCTACCTACACCTGTATTAAATCTGATCTGGATCACATCATGTAATGAGTTAATATAAGTAGCTACCTACACCTGTATTAAATCTGATCTGGATCACATGTAATGAGTTAATATGAGTAGCTACCTACACCTGTATTAAATCTGATCTGGATCACATCATGTAATGAGTTAATATGAATAGCTACCTACACCTGTAAATCTGATCTGGATCACATCATCTAATGAGTCAATATGAGTAGCTACCTACACCTGTATTAAATCTGATCTGGATCACATGTAATGAGTCAATATGAGTAGCTACCTACACCTGTATTAAATCTGATCTGGATCACATCATGTAATGAGTCAATATGAGTAGCTACCTACACCTGTATTAAATCTGATCTGGATCACATGTAATGAGGCAATATGAGTAGCTACCTACACCAGCATTAAATCTGATCTGGATCACATGTAATGAGTCAATATAAGTAGCTACCTACACCTGTATTACATCTGATCTGGATCACATCATCTAATGAGTCAATATGAGTAGCTACCTACACCTGTTTTAAATCTGATCTGGATCACATCATGTAATGAGTTAATATGAGTAGCTACCTACACCTGTATTAAATCTGATCTGGATCACATCATGTAATGAGTTAATATGAATAGCTACCTACACCTGTAAATCTGATCTGGATCACATCATCTAATGAGTCAATATGAGTAGCTACCTACACCTGTATTAAATCTGATCTGGATCACATGTAATGAGTCAATATGAGTAGCTACCTACACCTGTATTAAATCTGATCTGGATCACATCATGTAATGAGTCAATATGAGTAGCTACCTACACCTGTATTAAATCTGATCTGGATCACATGTAATGAGGCAATATGAGTAGCTACCTACACCAGCATTAAATCTGATCTGGATCACATGTAATGAGTCAATATAAGTAGCTACCTACACCTGTATTACATCTGATCTGGATCACATCATCTAATGAGTCAATATGAGTAGCTACCTACACCTGTATTAAATCTGATCTGGATCACATCATGTAATGAGTTAATATAAGTAGCTACCTACACCTGTATTAAATCTGATCTGGATCACATGTAATGAGTTAATATGAGTAGCTACCTACACCTGTATTAAATCTGATCTGGATCACATCATGTAATGAGTTAATATGAATAGCTACCTACACCTGTAAATCTGATCTGGATCACATCATCTAATGAGTCAATATGAGTAGCTACCTACACCTGTATTAAATCTGATCTGGATCACATGTAATGAGTCAATATGAGTAGCTACCTACACCTGTATTAAATCTGATCTGGATCACATCATGTAATGAGTCAATATGAGTAGCTACCTACACCTGTATTAAATCTGATCTGGATCACATGTAATGAGTCAATATGAGTAGCTACCTACACCTGTATTAAATCTGATCTGGATCACATCATGTAATGAGTTAATATAAGTAGCTACCTACACCTGTATTAAATCTGATCTGGATCACATGTAATGAGTCAATATGAGTAGCTACCTTCACCAGCATTAAATCTGATCTGGATCACATGTAATGAGTCAATATAAGTAGCTACCTACACCTGTATTACATCTGATCTGGATCACATCATCTAATGAGTCAATATGAGTAGCTACCTACACCTGTATTAAATCTGATCTGGATCACATGTAATGAGTTAATATGAGTAGCTACCTACACCTGTATTAAATCTGATCTGGATCACATCATGTAATGAGTTAATATGAATAGCTACCTACACCTGTAAATCTGATCTGGATCACATCATCTAATGAGTCAATATGAGTAGCTACCTACACCTGTATTAAATCTGATCTGGATCACATGTAATGAGTCAATATGAGTAGCTACCTACACCTGTATTAAATCTGATCTGGATCACATCATGTAATGAGTCAATATGAGTAGCTACCTACACCTGTATTAAATCTGATCTGGATCACATGTAATGAGTTAATATGAGTAGCTACCTACACCTGTATTAAATCTGATCTGGATCACATGTAATGAGTCAATATGAGTAGCTACCTACACCTGTATTAAATCTGATCTGGATCACATCATGTAATGAGTTAATATGAGTAGCTACCTACACCCGTATTAAAACTGATCTGGATCACATGTAATGAGTCAATATGAGTAGCTACCTACACCTGTATTAAATCTGATCTGGATCACATGTAATGAGTCAATATGAGTAGCTACCTACACCTGTATTAAATCTGATCTGGATCACATGTAATGAGTCAATATGAGTAGCTACCTACACCTGTATTAAATCTGATCTGGATCACATCATGTAATGAGTTAATATGAGTAGCTACCTACACCCGTATTAAATCTGATCTGGATCACATGTAATGAGTCAATATGAGTAGCTACCTACACCTGTATTAAATCTGATCTGGATCACATCATGTAATGAGTTAATATAAGTAGCTACCTACACCTGTATTAAATCTGATCTGGATCACATGTAATGAGTCAATATGAGTAGCTACCTACACCAGCATTAAATCTGATCTGGATCACATGTAATGAGTCAATATAAGTAGCTACCTACACCTGTATTACATCTGATCTGGATCACATCATCTAATGAGTCAATATGAGTAGCTACCTACACCTGTATTAAATCTGATCTGGATCACATCATGTAATGAGTTAATATAAGTAGCTACCTACACCTGTATTAAATCTGATCTGGATCACATGTAATGAGTTAATATGAGTAGCTACCTACACCTGTATTAAATCTGATCTGGATCACATCATGTAATGAGTTAATATGAATAGCTACCTACACCTGTAAATCTGATCTGGATCACATCATCTAATGAGTCAATATGAGTAGCTACCTACACCTGTATTAAATCTGATCTGGATCACATGTAATGAGTCAATATGAGTAGCTACCTACACCTGTATTAAATCTGATCTGGATCACATCATGTAATGAGTCAATATGAGTAGCTACCTACACCTGTATTAAATCTGATCTGGATCACATGTAATGAGTCAATATGAGTAGCTACCTACACCAGCATTAAATCTGATCTGGATCACATGTAATGAGTCAATATAAGTAGCTACCTACACCTGTATTACATCTGATCTGGATCACATCATCTAATGAGTCAATATGAGTAGCTACCTACACCTGTATTAAATCTGATCTGGATCACATCATGTAATGAGTTAATATAAGTAGCTACCTACACCTGTATTAAATCTGATCTGGATCACATGTAATGAGTTAATATGAGTAGCTACCTACACCTGTATTAAATCTGATCTGGATCACATCATGTAATGAGTTAATATGAATAGCTACCTACACCTGTAAATCTGATCTGGATCACATCATCTAATGAGTCAATATGAGTAGCTACCTACACCTGTATTAAATCTGATCTGGATCACATGTAATGAGTCAATATGAGTAGCTACCTACACCTGTATTAAATCTGATCTGGATCACATCATGTAATGAGTCAATATGAGTAGCTACCTACACCTGTATTAAATCTGATCTGGATCACATGTAATGAGTCAATATGAGTAGCTACCTACACCTGTATTAAATCTGATCTGGATCACATGTAATGAGTCAATATGAATAGCTACCTACACCTGTATTAAATCTGATCTGGATCACATCATCTAATGAGTCAATATGAGTAGCTACCTACACCTGTATTAAATCTGATCTGGATCACATCATGTAATGAGTTAATATAAGTAGCTACCTACACCTGTATTAAATCTGATCTGGATCACATGTAATGAGTTAATATGAGTAGCTACCTACACCTGTATTAAATCTGATCTGGATCACATCATGTAATGAGTTAATATGAATAGCTACCTACACCTGTAAATCTGATCTGGATCACATCATCTAATGAGTCAATATGAGTAGCTACCTACACCTGTATTAAATCTGATCTGGATCACATCATGTAATGAGTTAATATAAGTAGCTACCTACACCTGTATTAAATCTGATCTGGATCACATGTAATGAGTCAATATGAGTAGCTACCTACACCAGCATTAAATCTGATCTGGATCACATGTAATGAGTCAATATAAGTAGCTACCTACACCTGTATTACATCTGATCTGGATCACATCATCTAATGAGTCAATATGAGTAGCTACCTACACCTGTATTAAATCTGATCTGGATCACATGTAATGAGTTAATATGAGTAGCTACCTACACCTGTATTAAATCTGATCTGGATCACATCATGTAATGAGTTAATATGAATAGCTACCTACACCTGTAAATCTGATCTGGATCACATCATCTAATGAGTCAATATGAGTAGCTACCTACACCTGTATTAAATCTGATCTGGATCACATGTAATGAGTCAATATGAGTAGCTAGCTACACCTGTATTAAATCTGATCTGGATCACATCATGTAATGAGTCAATATGAGTAGCTACCTACACCTGTATTAAATCTGATCTGGATCACATGTAATGAGGCAATATGAGTAGCTACCTACACCAGCATTAAATCTGATCTGGATCACATGTAATGAGTCAATATAAGTAGCTACCTACACCTGTATTACATCTGATCTGGATCACATCATCTAATGAGTCAATATGAGTAGCTACCTACACCTGTATTAAATCTGATCTGGATCACATCATGTAATGAGTTAATATAAGTAGCTACCTACACCTGTATTAAATCTGATCTGGATCACATGTAATGAGTTAATATGAGTAGCTACCTACACCTGTATTAAATCTGATCTGGATCACATCATGTAATGAGTTAATATGAATAGCTACCTACACCTGTAAATCTGATCTGGATCACATCATCTAATGAGTCAATATGAGTAGCTACCTACACCTGTATTAAATCTGATCTGGATCACATGTAATGAGTCAATATGAGTAGCTACCTACACCTGTATTAAATCTGATCTGGATCACATCATGTAATGAGTCAATATGAGTAGCTACCTACACCTGTATTAAATCTGATCTGGATCACATGTAATGAGTCAATATGAGTAGCTACCTACACCTGTATTAAATCTGATCTGGATCACATCATGTAATGAGTTAATATAAGTAGCTACCTACACCTGTATTAAATCTGATCTGGATCACATGTAATGAGTCAATATGAGTAGCTACCTACACCAGCATTAAATCTGATCTGGATCACATGTAATGAGTCAATATAAGTAGCTACCTACACCTGTATTACATCTGATCTGGATCACATCATCTAATGAGTCAATATGAGTAGCTACCTACACCTGTATTAAATCTGATCTGGATCACATGTAATGAGTTAATATGAGTAGCTACCTACACCTGTATTAAATCTGATCTGGATCACATCATGTAATGAGTTAATATGAATAGCTACCTACACCTGTAAATCTGATCTGGATCACATCATCTAATGAGTCAATATGAGTAGCTACCTACACCTGTATTAAATCTGATCTGGATCACATGTAATGAGTCAATATGAGTAGCTACCTACACCTGTATTAAATCTGATCTGGATCACATCATGTAATGAGTCAATATGAGTAGCTACCTACACCTGTATTAAATCTGATCTGGATCACATGTAATGAGTTAATATGAGTAGCTACCTACACCTGTATTAAATCTGATCTGGATCACATGTAATGAGTCAATATGAGTAGCTACCTACACCTGTATTAAATCTGATCTGGATCACATCATGTAATGAGTTAATATGAGTAGCTACCTACACCCGTATTAAATCTGATCTGGATCACATGTAATGAGTCAATATGAGTAGCTACCTACACCTGTATTAAATCTGATCTGGATCACATGTAATGAGTCAATATGAGTAGCTACCTACACCTGTATTAAATCTGATCTGGATCACATGTAATGAGTCAATATGAGTAGCTACCTACACCTGTATTAAATCTGATCTGGATCACATGTAATGAGTTAATATGAGTAGCTACCTACACCTGTATTAAATCTGATCTGGATCACATCATGTAATGAGTTAATATGAATAGCTACCTACACCTGTAAATCTGATCTGGATCACATCATCTAATGAGTCAATATGAGTAGCTACCTACACCTGTATTAAATCTGATCTGGATCACATCATGTAATGAGTTAATATAAGTAGCTACCTACACCTGTATTAAATCTGATCTGGATCACATGTAATGAGTCAATATGAGTAGCTACCTACACCAGCATTAAATCTGATCTGGATCACATGTAATGAGTCAATATAAGTAGCTACCTACACCTGTATTACATCTGATCTGGATCACATCATCTAATGAGTCAATATGAGTAGCTACCTACACCTGTATTAAATCTGATCTGGATCACATGTAATGAGTTAATATGAGTAGCTACCTACACCTGTATTAAATCTGATCTGGATCACATCATGTAATGAGTTAATATGAATAACTACCTACACCTGTAAATCTGATCTGGATCACATCATCTAATGAGTCAATATGAGTAGCTACCTACACCTGTATTAAATCTGATCTGGATCACATGTAATGAGTCAATATGAGTAGCTAGCTACACCTGTATTAAATCTGATCTGGATCACATCATGTAATGAGTCAATATGAGTAGCTACCTACACCTGTATTAAATCTGATCTGGATCACATGTAATGAGGCAATATGAGTAGCTACCTACACCAGCATTAAATCTGATCTGGATCACATGTAATGAGTCAATATAAGTAGCTACCTACACCTGTATTACATCTGATCTGGATCACATCATCTAATGAGTCAATATGAGTAGCTACCTACACCTGTATTAAATCTGATCTGGATCACATCATGTAATGAGTTAATATAAGTAGCTACCTACACCTGTATTAAATCTGATCTGGATCACATGTAATGAGTTAATATGAGTAGCTACCTACACCTGTATTAAATCTGATCTGGATCACATCATGTAATGAGTTAATATGAATAGCTACCTACACCTGTAAATCTGATCTGGATCACATCATCTAATGAGTCAATATGAGTAGCTACCTACACCTGTATTAAATCTGATCTGGATCACATGTAATGAGTCAATATGAGTAGCTACCTACACCTGTATTAAATCTGATCTGGATCACATCATGTAATGAGTCAATATGAGTAGCTACCTACACCTGTATTAAATCTGATCTGGATCACATGTAATGAGTCAATATGAGTAGCTACCTACACCTGTATTAAATCTGATCTGGATCACATCATGTAATGAGTTAATATAAGTAGCTACCTACACCTGTATTAAATCTGATCTGGATCACATGTAATGAGTCAATATGAGTAGCTACCTACACCAGCATTAAATCTGATCTGGATCACATGTAATGAGTCAATATAAGTAGCTACCTACACCTGTATTACATCTGATCTGGATCACATCATCTAATGAGTCAATATGAGTAGCTACCTACACCTGTATTAAATCTGATCTGGATCACATGTAATGAGTTAATATGAGTAGCTACCTACACCTGTATTAAATCTGATCTGGATCACATCATGTAATGAGTTAATATGAATAGCTACCTACACCTGTAAATCTGATCTGGATCACATCATCTAATGAGTCAATATGAGTAGCTACCTACACCTGTATTAAATCTGATCTGGATCACATGTAATGAGTCAATATGAGTAGCTACCTACACCTGTATTAAATCTGATCTGGATCACATCATGTAATGAGTCAATATGAGTAGCTACCTACACCTGTATTAAATCTGATCTGGATCACATGTAATGAGTTAATATGAGTAGCTACCTACACCTGTATTAAATCTGATCTGGATCACATGTAATGAGTCAATATGAGTAGCTACCTACACCAGCATTAAATCTGATCTGGATCACATGTAATGAGTCAATATAAGTAGCTACCTACACCTGTATTACATCTGATCTGGATCACATCATCTAATGAGTCAATATGAGTAGCTACCTACACCTGTATTAAATCTGATCTGGATCACATCATGTAATGAGTTAATATAAGTAGCTACCTACACCTGTATTAAATCTGATCTGGATCACATGTAATGAGTTAATATGAGTAGCTACCTACACCTGTATTAAATCTGATCTGGATCACATCATGTAATGAGTTAATATGAATAGCTACCTACACCTGTAAATCTGATCTGGATCACATCATCTAATGAGTCAATATGAGTAGCTACCTACACCTGTATTAAATCTGATCTGGATCACATGTAATGAGTCAATATGAGTAGCTACCTACACCTGTATTAAATCTGATCTGGATCACATCATGTAATGAGTCAATATGAGTAGCTACCTACACCTGTATTAAATCTGATCTGGATCACATGTAATGAGTCAATATGAGTAGCTACCTACACCTGTATTAAATCTGATCTGGATCACATCATGTAATGAGTTAATATAAGTAGCTACCTACACCTGTATTAAATCTGATCTGGATCACATGTAATGAGTCAATATGAGTAGCTACCTACACCAGCATTAAATCTGATCTGGATCACATGTAATGAGTCAATATAAGTAGCTACCTACACCTGTATTACATCTGATCTGGATCACATCATCTAATGAGTCAATATGAGTAGCTACCTACACCTGTATTAAATCTGATCTGGATCACATGTAATGAGTTAATATGAGTAGCTACCTACACCTGTATTAAATCTGATCTGGATCACATCATGTAATGAGTTAATATGAATAGCTACCTACACCTGTAAATCTGATCTGGATCACATCATCTAATGAGTCAATATGAGTAGCTACCTACACCTGTATTAAATCTGATCTGGATCACATGTAATGAGTCAATATGAGTAGCTACCTACACCTGTATTAAATCTGATCTGGATCACATCATGTAATGAGTCAATATGAGTAGCTACCTACACCTGTATTAAATCTGATCTGGATCACATGTAATGAGTTAATATGAGTAGCTACCTACACCTGTATTAAATCTGATCTGGATCACATGTAATGAGTCAATATGAGTAGCTACCTACACCTGTATTAAATCTGATCTGGATCACATCATGTAATGAGTTAATATGAGTAGCTACCTACACCCGTATTAAATCTGATCTGGATCACATGTAATGAGTCAATATGAGTAGCTACCTACACCTGTATTAAATCTGATCTGGATCACATGTAATGAGTCAATATGAGTAGCTACCTACACCTGTATTAAATCTGATCTGGATCACATGTAATGAGTCAATATGAGTAGCTACCTACACCTGTATTAAATCTGATCTGGATCACATCATGTAATGAGTTAATATGAGTAGCTACCTACACCCGTATTAAATCTGATCTGGATCACATGTAATGAGTCAATATGAGTAGCTACCTACACCTGTATTAAATCTGATCTGGATCACATCATGTAATGAGTTAATATAAGTAGCTACCTACACCTGTATTAAATCTGATCTGGATCACATGTAATGAGTCAATATGAGTAGCTACCTACACCAGCATTAAATCTGATCTGGATCACATGTAATGAGTCAATATAAGTAGCTACCTACACCTGTATTACATCTGATCTGGATCACATCATCTAATGAGTCAATATGAGTAGCTACCTACACCTGTATTAAATCTGATCTGGATCACATCATGTAATGAGTTAATATAAGTAGCTACCTACACCTGTATTAAATCTGATCTGGATCACATGTAATGAGTTAATATGAGTAGCTACCTACACCTGTATTAAATCTGATCTGGATCACATCATGTAATGAGTTAATATGAATAGCTACCTACACCTGTAAATCTGATCTGGATCACATGTAATGAGTCAATATGAATAGCTACCTACACCTGTATTAAATCTGATCTGGATCACATCATCTAATGAGTCAATATGAGTAGCTACCTACACCTGTATTAAATCTGATCTGGATCACATCATGTAATGAGTTAATATAAGTAGCTACCTACACCTGTATTAAATCTGATCTGGATCACATGTAATGAGTTAATATGAGTAGCTACCTACACCTGTATTAAATCTGATCTGGATCACATCATGTAATGAGTTAATATGAATAGCTACCTACACCTGTAAATCTGATCTGGATCACATCATCTAATGAGTCAATATGAGTAGCTACCTACACCTGTATTAAATCTGATCTGGATCACATCATGTAATGAGTTAATATAAGTAGCTACCTATACCTGTATTAAATCTGATCTGGATCACATGTAATGAGTCAATATGAGTAGCTACCTACACCAGCATTAAATCTGATCTGGATCACATGTAATGAGTCAATATAAGTAGCTACCTACACCTGTATTACATCTGATCTGGATCACATCATCTAATGAGTCAATATGAGTAGCTACCTACACCTGTATTAAATCTGATCTGGATCACATGTAATGAGTTAATATGAGTAGCTTCCTACACCTGTATTAAATCTGATCTGGATCACATCATGTAATGAGTTAATATGAATAGCTACCTACACCTGTAAATCTGATCTGGATCACATCATCTAATGAGTCAATATGAGTAGCTACCTACACCTGTATTAAATCTGATCTGGATCACATGTAATGAGTCAATATGAGTAGCTACCTACACCTGTATTAAATCTGATCTGGATCACATCATGTAATGAGTCAATATGAGTAGCTACCTACACCTGTATTAAATCTGATCTGGATCACATGTAATGAGGCAATATGAGTAGCTACCTACACCAGCATTAAATCTGATCTGGATCACATGTAATGAGTCAATATAAGTAGCTACCTACACCTGTATTACATCTGATCTGGATCACATCATCTAATGAGTCAATATGAGTAGCTACCTACACCTGTATTAAATCTGATCTGGATCACATCATGTAATGAGTTAATATAAGTAGCTACCTACACCTGTATTAAATCTGATCTGGATCACATGTAATGAGTTAATATGAGTAGCTACCTACACCTGTATTAAATCTGATCTGGATCACATCATGTAATGAGTTAATATGAATAGCTACCTACACCTGTAAATCTGATCTGGATCACATCATCTAATGAGTCAATATGAGTAGCTACCTACACCTGTATTAAATCTGATCTGGATCACATGTAATGAGTCAATATGAGTAGCTACCTACACCTGTATTAAATCTGATCTGGATCACATCATGTAATGAGTCAATATGAGTAGCTACCTACACCTGTATTAAATCTGATCTGGATCACATGTAATGAGTCAATATGAGTAGCTACCTACACCTGTATTAAATCTGATCTGGATCACATCATGTAATGAGTTAATATAAGTAGCTACCTACACCTGTATTAAATCTGATCTGGATCACATGTAATGAGTCAATATGAGTAGCTACCTACACCAGCATTAAATCTGATCTGGATCACATGTAATGAGTCAATATAAGTAGCTACCTACACCTGTATTACATCTGATCTGGATCACATCATCTAATGAGTCAATATGAGTAGCTACCTACACCTGTATTAAATCTGATCTGGATCACATGTAATGAGTTAATATGAGTAGCTACCTACACCTGTATTAAATCTGATCTGGATCACATCATGTAATGAGTTAATATGAATAGCTACCTACACCTGTAAATCTGATCTGGATCACATCATCTAATGAGTCAATATGAGTAGCTACCTACACCTGTATTAAATCTGATCTGGATCACATGTAATGAGTCAATATGAGTAGCTACCTACACCTGTATTAAATCTGATCTGGATCACATCATGTAATGAGTCAATATGAGTAGCTACCTACACCTGTATTAAATCTGATCTGGATCACATGTAATGAGTTAATATGAGTAGCTACCTACACCTGTATTAAATCTGATCTGGATCACATGTAATGAGTCAATATGAGTAGCTACCTACACCTGTATTAAATCTGATCTGGATCACATCATGTAATGAGTTAATGAGTAGCTACCTACACCCGTATTAAATCTGATCTGGATCACATGTAATGAGTCAATATGAGTAGCTACCTACACCTGTATTAAATCTGATCTGGATCACATGTAATGAGTCAATATGAGTAGCTACCTACACCTGTATTAAATCTGATCTGGATCACATGTAATGAGTCAATATGAGTAGCTACCTACACCTGTATTAAATCTGATCTGGATCACATCATGTAATGAGTTAATATGAGTAGCTACCTACACCCGTATTAAATCTGATCTGGATCACATGTAATGAGTCAATATGAGTAGCTACCTACACCTGTATTAAATCTGATCTGGATCACATCATGTAATGAGTTAATATAAGTAGCTACCTACACCTGTATTAAATCTGATCTGGATCACATGTAATGAGTCAATATGAGTAGCTACCTACACCAGCATTAAATCTGATCTGGATCACATGTAATGAGTCAATATAAGTAGCTACCTACACCTGTATTACATCTGATCTGGATCACATCATCTAATGAGTCAATATGAGTAGCTACCTACACCTGTATTAAATCTGATCTGGATCACATCATGTAATGAGTTAATATAAGTAGCTACCTACACCTGTATTAAATCTGATCTGGATCACATGTAATGAGTTAATATGAGTAGCTACCTACACCTGTATTAAATCTGATCTGGATCACATCATGTAATGAGTTAATATGAATAGCTACCTACACCTGTAAATCTGATCTGGATCACATCATCTAATGAGTCAATATGAGTAGCTACCTACACCTGTATTAAATCTGATCTGGATCACATGTAATGAGTCAATATGAGTAGCTACCTACACCAGCATTAAATCTGATCTGGATCACATGTAATGAGTCAATATAAGTAGCTACCTACACCTGTATTACATCTGATCTGGATCACATCATCTAATGAGTCAATATGAGTAGCTACCTACACCTGTATTAAATCTGATCTGGATCACATCATGTAATGAGTTAATATAAGTAGCTACCTACACCTGTATTAAATCTGATCTGGATCACATGTAATGAGTTAATATGAGTAGCTACCTACACCTGTATTAAATCTGATCTGGATCACATCATGTAATGAGTTAATATGAATAGCTACCTACACCTGTAAATCTGATCTGGATCACATCATCTAATGAGTCAATATGAGTAGCTACCTACACCTGTATTAAATCTGATCTGGATCACATGTAATGAGTCAATATGAGTAGCTACCTACACCTGTATTAAATCTGATCTGGATCACATCATGTAATGAGTCAATATGAGTAGCTACCTACACCTGTATTAAATCTGATCTGGATCACATGTAATGAGTCAATATGAGTAGCTACCTACACCTGTATTAAATCTGATCTGGATCACATGTAATGAGTCAATATGAATAGCTACCTACACCTGTATTAAATCTGATCTGGATCACATCATCTAATGATTCAATATGAGTAGCTACCTACACCTGTATTAAATCTGATCTGGATCACATCATGTAATGAGTTAATATAAGTAGCTACCTACACCTGTATTAAATCTGATCTGGATCACATGTAATGATTTAATATGAGTAGCTACCTACACCTGTATTAAATCTGATCTGGATCACATCATGTAATGAGTTAATATGAATAGCTACCTACACCTGTAAATCTGATCTGGATCACATCATCTAATGAGTCAATATGAGTAGCTACCTACACCTGTATTAAATCTGATCTGGATCACATGTAATGAGTCAATATGAATAGCTACCTACACCTGTATTAAATCTGATCTGGATCACATCATGTAATGAGTCAATATGAGTAGCTACCTACACCTGTATTAAATCTGATCTGGATCACATGTAATGAGTCAATATGAGTAGCTACCTACACCAGCATTAAATCTGATCTGGATCACATGTAATGAGTCAATATAAGTAGCTACCTACACCTGTATTACATCTGATCTGGATCACATCATCTAATGAGTCAATATGAGTAGCTACCTACACCTGTATTAAATCTGATCTGGATCACATCATGTAATGAGTTAATATAAGTAGCTACCTACACCTGTATTAAATCTGATCTGGATCACATGTAATGAGTTAATATGAGTAGCTACCTACACCTGTATTAAATCTGATCTGGATCACATCATGTAATGAGTTAATATGAATAGCTACCTACACCTGTAAATCTGATCTGGATCACATCATCTAATGAGTCAATATGAGTAGCTACCTACACCTGTATTAAATCTGATCTGGATCACATGTAATGAGTCAATATGAGTAGCTACCTACACCTGTATTAAATCTGATCTGGATCACATCATGTAATGAGTCAATATGAGTAGCTACCTACACCTGTATTAAATCTGATCTGGATCACATGTAATGAGTCAATATGAGTAGCTACCTACACCTGTATTAAATCTGATCTGGATCACATGTAATGAGTCAATATGAATAGCTACCTACACCTGTATTAAATCTGATCTGGATCACATCATCTAATGATTCAATATGAGTAGCTACCTACACCTGTATTAAATCTGATCTGGATCACATCATGTAATGAGTTAATATAAGTAGCTACCTACACCTGTATTAAATCTGATCTGGATCACATGTAATGAGTTAATATGAGTAGCTACCTACACCTGTATTAAATCTGATCTGGATCACATCATGTAATGAGTTAATATGAATAGCTACCTACACCTGTAAATCTGATCTGGATCACATCATCTAATGAGTCAATATGAGTAGCTACCTACACCTGTATTAAATCTGATCTGGATCACATGTAATGAGTTAATATGAGTAGCTACCTACACCTGTATTAAATCTGATCTGGATCACATCATGTAATGAGTTAATATGAATAGCTACCTACACCTGTAAATCTGATCTGGATCACATCATCTAATGAGTCAATATGAGTAGCTACCTACACCTGTATTAAATCTGATCTGGATCACATGTAATGAGTCAATATGAGTAGCTACCTACACCTGTATTAAATCTGATCTGGATCACATGTAATGAGTCAATATGAGTAGCTGCCTATACCTGTATTAAATCTGATCTGGATCACATCATGTAATGAGTCAATATAAGTAGCTACCTACACCTGTATTAAATCTGATCTGGATCACATGTAATGAGTCAATATGAGTAGCTACCTACACCAGTATTAAATCTGATCTGGATCACATGTAATGAGTCAATATAAGTAGCTACCTACACCTGTATTACATCTGATCTGGATCACATCATCTAATGAGTCAATATGAGTAGCTACCTACACCTGTATTAAATCTGATCTGGATCACATGTAATGAGTTAATATGAGTAGCTACCTACACCTGTATTAAATCTGATCTGGATCACATGTAATGAGTCAATATGAATAGCTACCTACACCTGTATTAAATCTGATCTGGATCACATCATCTAATGAGTCAATATGAGTAGCTACCTACACCTGTATTAAATCTGATCTGGATCACATGTAATGAGTCAATATGAGTAGCTACCTACACCTGTATTAAATCTGATCTGGATCACATCATGTAATGAGTCAATATGAGTAGCTACCTACACCTGTATTAAATCTGATCTGGATCACATGTAATGAGTCAATATGAGTAGCTACCTACACCTGTATTAAATCTGATCTGGATCACATGTAATGAGTCAATATGAATAGCTACCTACACCTGTATTAAATCTGATCTGGATCACATCATGTAATGAGTCAATATGAGTAGCTACCTACACCTGTATTAAATCTGATCTGGATCACATGTAATGAGTCAATATGAGTAGCTACCTACACCTGTATTAAATCTGATCTGGATCACATCATGTAATGAGTTAATATGAGTAGCTACCTACACCCGTATTAAATCTGATCTGGATCACATGTAATGAGTCAATATGAGTAGCTACCTACACCTGTATTAAATCTGATCTGGATCACATGTAATGAGTCAATATGAGTAGCTACCTACACCTGTATTAAATCTGATCTGGATCACATGTAATGAGTCAATATGAGTAGCTACCTACACCTGTATTAAATCTGATCTGGATCACATCATGTAATGAGTTAATATAAGTAGCTACCTACACCTGTATTAAATCTGATCTGGATCACATGTAATGAGTCAATATGAGTAGCTACCTACACCAGCATTAAATCTGATCTGGATCACATGTAATGAGTCAATATAAGTAGCTACCTACACCTGTATTACATCTGATCTGGATCACATCATCTAATGAGTCAATATGAGTAGCTACCTACACCTGTATTAAATCTGATCTGGATCACATCATGTAATGAGTTAATATAAGTAGCTACCTACACCTGTATTAAATCTGATCTGGATCACATGTAATGAGTTAATATGAGTAGCTACCTACACCTGTATTAAATCTGATCTGGATCACATCATGTAATGAGTTAATATGAATAGCTACCTACACCTGTAAATCTGATCTGGATCACATCATCTAATGAGTCAATATGAGTAGCTACCTACACCTGTATTAAATCTGATCTGGATCACATGTAATGAGTCAATATGAGTAGCTACCTACACCTGTATTAAATCTGATCTGGATCACATCATGTAATGAGTCAATATGAGTAGCTACCTACACCTGTATTAAATCTGATCTGGATCACATGTAATGAGTCAATATGAGTAGCTACCTACACCAGCATTAAATCTGATCTGGATCACATGTAATGAGTCAATATACAGTGGGGAGAACAAGTATTTGATACACTGCCGATTTTGCAAGTTTTCCTACTTACAAAGCATGTAGAGGTCTGTAATTTTTATCATAGGTACACTTCAACTGTGAGAGACGGAATCTAAAACAAAAATCCAGAAAATCACATTGTATGATTTTTAAGTAATTAATTTGCATTTTATTGCATGACATAAGTATTTGATCACCTACCAACCAGTAAGAATTCCGGCTCTCACAGACCTGTTAGTTTTTCTTTAAGAAGCCCTCCTGTTCTTCACTCATTACCTGTATTAACTGCACCTGTTTGAACTCGTTACCTGTATAAAAGACACCTGTCCACACACTCAATCAAACAGACTCCAACCTCTCCACAATGGCCAAGACCAGAGAGCTGTGTAAGGACATCAGGGATAAAATTGTAGACCTGCACAAGGCTGGGATGGGCTACAGGACAATAGGCAAGCAGCTTGGTGAGAAGGCAACAACTGTTGGCGCAATTATTAGAAAATGGAAGAAGTTCAAGATGACGGTCAATCACCCTCGGTCTGGGGCTCCATGCAAGATCTCACCTCGTGGGGCATCAATGATCATGAGGAAGGTGAGGGATCAGCCCAGAACTACACGGCAGGACCTGGTCAATGACCTGAAGAGAGCTGGGACCACAGTCTCAAAGAAAACCATTAGTAACACACCATGCCGTCATGGATTAAAATCCTGCAGCGCACGCAAGATCCCCCTGCTCAAGCCAGCGCATGTCCAGGCCCGTCTGAAGTTTGCCAATGACCATCTGGATGATCCAGAGGAGGAATGGGAGAAGGTCATGTGGTCTGATGAGACAAAAATAGAGCTTTTTGGTCTAAACTCCACTCGCCGTGTTTGGAGGAAGAAGAAGGATGAGTACAACCCCAAGAACACCATCCCAACCGTGAAGCATGGAGGTGGAAACATCATTCTTTGGGGATGCTTTTCTGCAAAGGGAACAGGACGACTGCACCGTATTGAGGGGAGGATGGATGGGGCCATGTATCGCGAGATCTTGGCCAACAACCTCCTTCCCTCAGTAAGAGCATTGAAGATGGGTCGTGGCTGGTTCTTCCAGCATGACAACGACCCGAAACACACAGCCAGGGCAACTAAGGAGTGGCTCCGTAAGAAGCATCTCAAGGTCCTGGAGTGGCCTAGCCAGTCTCCAGACCTGAACCCAATAGAAAATCTTTGGAGGGAGCTGAAAGTCCGTATTGCCCAGCGACAGCCCCGAAACCTGAAGGATCTGGAGAAGGTCTGTATGGAGGAGTGGGCCAAAATCCCTGCTGCAGTGTGTGCAAACCTGGTCAAGAACTACAGGAAACGTATGATCTCTGTAATTGCACACAAAGGTTTCTGTACCAAATATTAAGTTCTGCTTTTCTGATGTATCAAATACTTATGTCATGCAATAAAATGCAAATTATTTACTTAAAAATCATACAATGTGATTTTCCGGATTTTTGTTTTAGATTCCGTCTCTCACAGTTGAAGTGTACCTATGATAAAAATTACAGACCTCTACATGCTTTGTAAGTAGGAAAACCTGCAAAATCGGCAGTGTATCAAATACTTGTTCTCCCCACTGTAAGTAGCTACCTACACCTGTATTACATCTGATCTGGATCACATCATCTAATGAGTCAATATGAGTAGCTACCTACACCTGTATTAAATCTGATCTGGATCACATCATGTAATGAGTTAATATAAGTAGCTACCTACACCTGTATTAAATCTGATCTGGATCACATGTAATGAGTTAATATGAGTAGCTACCTACACCTGTATTAAATCTGATCTGGATCACATCATGTAATGAGTTAATATGAATAGCTACCTACACCTGTAAATCTGATCTGGATCACATCATCTAATGAGTCAATATGAGTAGCTACCTACACCTGTATTAAATCTGATCTGGATCACATGTAATGAGTCAATATGAGTAGCTACCTACACCTGTATTAAATCTGATCTGGATCACATCATGTAATGAGTCAATATGAGTAGCTACCTACACCTGTATTAAATCTGATCTGGATCACATGTAATGAGTCAATATGAGTAGCTACCTACACCTGTATTAAATCTGATCTGGATCACATGTAATGAGTCAATATGAATAGCTACCTACACCTGTATTAAATCTGATCTGGATCACATCATCTAATGAGTCAATATGAGTAGCTACCTACACCTGTATTAAATCTGATCTGGATCACATCATGTAATGAGTTAATATAAGTAGCTACCTACACCTGTATTAAATCTGATCTGGATCACATGTAATGAGTTAATATGAGTAGCTACCTACACCTGTATTAAATCTGATCTGGATCACATCATGTAATGAGTTAATATGAATAGCTACCTACACCTGTAAATCTGATCTGGATCACATCATCTAATGAGTCAATATGAGTAGCTACCTACACCTGTATTAAATCTGATCTGGATCACATGTAATGAGTCAATATGAGTAGCTACCTACACCTGTATTAAATCTGATCTGGATCACATCATGTAATGAGTCAATATGAGTAGCTACCTACACCTGTATTAAATCTGATCTGGATCACATGTAATGAGTCAATATGAGTAGCTACCTACACCTGTATTAAATCTGATCTGGATCACATGTAATGAGTCAATATGAATAGCTACCTACACCTGTATTAAATCTGATCTGGATCACATCATGTAATGAGTCAATATGAGTAGCTACCTACACCTGTATTAAATCTGATCTGGATCACATCATGTAATGAGTTAATATGAGTAGCTACCTACACCCGTATTAAATCTGATCTGGATCACATGTAATGAGTCAATATGAGTAGCTACCTACACCTGTATTAAATCTGATCTGGATCACATCATGTAATGAGTTAATATAAGTAGCTACCTACACCTGTATTAAATCTGATCTGGATCACATGTAATGAGTCAATATGAGTAGCTACCTACACCAGCATTAAATCTGATCTGGATCACATGTAATGAGTCAATATGCGGTTATGGAACCGCCACCTGTCCCAGACCTGTTGTTTTTCAACTCTTGATGATCGGCTATGAAAAGCCAACTGAAAATTATTCATGATTATTATTTGACCATGCTTGTCACTTATGAACATTTTTGAACATCTTGGCATAGTTCTGTTATAATCTCCACCCGGCACAGCCAGAAGAGGACTGGCCACCCCTCATAGCCTGGTTCCTCTCTAGGTTTCTTCCTAGGTTTTGTCCTTTCTAGGGAGTTTTTCCTAGCCACCGTGCTTCTACACCTGCATTACTAGCTGTTTGGGGTTTTAGGCTGGGTGTCTGTACAGCACTTCGAGATATTAGCTGATGTACGAAGGGCTATATAAAATAAAATTGATTGATTGATTGATTCAATATAAGTAGCTACCTACACCTGTATTACATCTGATCTGGATCACATCATGTAATGAGTCAATATGAGTAGCTACCTACACCTGTATTAAATCTGATCTGGATCACATGTAATGAGTTAATATGAGTAGCTACCTACACCTGTATTAAATCTGATCTGGATCACATGTAATGAGTCAATATGAGTAGCTACCTACACCTGTATTAAATCTGATCTGGATCACATCATGTAATGAGTTAATATGAGTAGCTACCTACACCCGTATTAAATCTGATCTGGATCACATGTAATGAGTCAATATGAGTAGCTACCTACACCTGTATTAAATCTGATCTGGATCACATGTAATGAGTCAATATGAGTAGCTACCTACACCTGTATTAAATCTGATCTGGATCACATGTAATGAGTCAATATGAGTAGCTACCTACACCTGTATTAAATCTGATCTGGATCACATCATGTAATGAGTTAATATGAGTAGCTACCTACACCCGTATTAAATCTGATCTGGATCACATGTAATGAGTCAATATGAGTAGCTACCTACACCTGTATTAAATCTGATCTGGATCACATCATGTAATGAGTTAATATAAGTAGCTACCTACACCTGTATTAAATCTGATCTGGATCACATGTAATGAGTCAATATGAGTAGCTACCTACACCAGCATTAAATCTGATCTGGATCACATGTAATGAGTCAATATAAGTAGCTACCTACACCTGTATTACATCTGATCTGGATCACATCATCTAATGAGTCAATATGAGTAGCTACCTACACCTGTATTAAATCTGATCTGGATCACATGTAATGAGTCAATATGAGTAGCTACCTACACCTGTATTAAATCTGATCTGGATCACATGTAATGAGTCAATATGAGTAGCTGCCTATACCTGTATTAAATCTGATCTGGATCACATCATGTAATGAGTCAATATAAGTAGCTACCTACACCTGTATTAAATCTGATCTGGATCACATGTAATGAGTCAATATGAGTAGCTACCTACACCAGTATTAAATCTGATCTGGATCACATGTAATGAGTCAATATAAGTAGCTACCTACACCTGTATTACATCTGATCTGGATCACATCATCTAATGAGTCAATATGAGTAGCTACCTACACCTGTATTAAATCTGATCTGGATCACATGTAATGAGTTAATATGAGTAGCTACCTACACCTGTATTAAATCTGATCTGGATCACATGTAATGAGTCAATATGAATAGCTACCTACACCTGTATTAAATCTGATCTGGATCACATCATCTAATGAGTCAATATGAGTAGCTACCTACACCTGTATTAAATCTGATCTGGATCACATGTAATGAGTCAATATGAGTAGCTACCTACACCTGTATTAAATCTGATCTGGATCACATCATGTAATGAGTCAATATGAGTAGCTACCTACACCTGTATTAAATCTGATCTGGATCACATGTAATGAGTCAATATGAGTAGCTACCTACACCTGTATTAAATCTGATCTGGATCACATGTAATGAGTCAATATGAATAGCTACCTACACCTGTATTAAATCTGATCTGGATCACATCATGTAATGAGTCAATATGAGTAGCTACCTACACCTGTATTAAATCTGATCTGGATCACATCATGTAATGAGTTAATATGAGTAGCTACCTACACCCGTATTAAATCTGATCTGGATCACATGTAATGAGTCAATATGAGTAGCTACCTACACCTGTATTAAATCTGATCTGGATCACATCATGTAATGAGTTAATATAAGTAGCTACCTACACCTGTATTAAATCTGATCTGGATCACATGTAATGAGTCAATATGAGTAGCTACCTACACCAGCATTAAATCTGATCTGGATCACATGTAATGAGTCAATATGCGGTTATGGAACCGCCACCTGTCCCAGACCTGTTGTTTTTCAACTCTTGATGATCGGCTATGAAAAGCCAACTGAAAATTATTCATGATTATTATTTGACCATGCTTGTCACTTATGAACATTTTTGAACATCTTGGCATAGTTCTGTTATAATCTCCACCCGGCACAGCCAGAAGAGGACTGGCCACCCCTCATAGCCTGGTTCCTCTCTAGGTTTCTTCCTAGGTTTTGGCCTTTCTAGGGAGTTTTTCCTAGCCACCGTGCTTCTACACCTGCATTACTAGCTGTTTGGGGTTTTAGGCTGGGTGTCTGTACAGCACTTCGAGATATTAGCTGATGTACGAAGGGCTATATAAAATAAAATTGATTGATTGATTGATTCAATATAAGTAGCTACCTACACCTGTATTACATCTGATCTGGATCACATCATGTAATGAGTCAATATGAGTAGCTACCTACACCTGTATTAAATCTGATCTGGATCACATGTAATGAGTTAATATGAGTAGCTACCTACACCTGTATTAAATCTGATCTGGATCACATGTAATGAGTCAATATGAGTAGCTACCTACACCTGTATTAAATCTGATCTGGATCACATCATGTAATGAGTTAATATGAGTAGCTACCTACACCCGTATTAAATCTGATCTGGATCACATGTAATGAGTCAATATGAGTAGCTACCTACACCTGTATTAAATCTGATCTGGATCACATGTAATGAGTCAATATGAGTAGCTACCTACACCTGTATTAAATCTGATCTGGATCACATGTAATGAGTCAATATGAGTAGCTACCTACACCTGTATTAAATCTGATCTGGATCACATCATGTAATGAGTTAATATGAGTAGCTACCTACACCCGTATTAAATCTGATCTGGATCACATGTAATGAGTCAATATGAGTAGCTACCTACACCTGTATTAAATCTGATCTGGATCACATCATGTAATGAGTTAATATAAGTAGCTACCTACACCTGTATTAAATCTGATCTGGATCACATGTAATGAGTCAATATGAGTAGCTACCTACACCAGCATTAAATCTGATCTGGATCACATGTAATGAGTCAATATAAGTAGCTACCTACACCTGTATTACATCTGATCTGGATCACATCATCTAATGAGTCAATATGAGTAGCTACCTACACCTGTATTAAATCTGATCTGGATCACATGTAATGAGTTAATATGAGTAGCTACCTACACCTGTATTAAATCTGATCTGGATCACATCATGTAATGAGTTAATATGAATAGCTACCTACACCTGTAAATCTGATCTGGATCACATCATCTAATGAGTCAATATGAGTAGCTACCTACACCTGTATTAAATCTGATCTGGATCACATGTAATGAGTCAATATGAGTAGCTACCTACACCTGTATTAAATCTGATCTGGATCACATGTAATGAGTCAATATGAGTAGCTACCTACACCTGTATTAAATCTGATCTGGATCACATCATGTAATGAGTTAATATGAGTAGCTACCTACACCCGTATTAAATCTGATCTGGATCACATGTAATGAGTCAATATGAGTAGCTACCTACACCTGTATTAAATCTGATCTGGATCACATCATGTAATGAGTTAATATAAGTAGCTACCTACACCTGTATTAAATCTGATCTGGATCACATGTAATGAGTCAATATGAGTAGCTACCTACACCAGCATTAAATCTGATCTGGATCACATGTAATGAGTCAATATAAGTAGCTACCTACACCTGTATTACATCTGATCTGGATCACATCATCTAATGAGTCAATATGAGTAGCTACCTACACCTGTATTAAATCTGATCTGGATCACATGTAATGAGTCAATATGAGTAGCTACCTACACCTGTATTAAATCTGATCTGGATCACATGTAATGAGTCAATATGAGTAGCTGCCTATACCTGTATTAAATCTGATCTGGATCACATCATGTAATGAGTCAATATAAGTAGCTACCTACACCTGTATTAAATCTGATCTGGATCACATGTAATGAGTCAATATGAGTAGCTACCTACACCAGTATTAAATCTGATCTGGATCACATGTAATGAGTCAATATAAGTAGCTACCTACACCTGTATTACATCTGATCTGGATCACATCATCTAATGAGTCAATATGAGTAGCTACCTACACCTGTATTAAATCTGATCTGGATCACATGTAATGAGTTAATATGAGTAGCTACCTACACCTGTATTAAATCTGATCTGGATCACATGTAATGAGTCAATATGAATAGCTACCTACACCTGTATTAAATCTGATCTGGATCACATCATCTAATGAGTCAATATGAGTAGCTACCTACACCTGTATTAAATCTGATCTGGATCACATGTAATGAGTCAATATGAGTAGCTACCTACACCTGTATTAAATCTGATCTGGATCACATCATGTAATGAGTCAATATGAGTAGCTACCTACACCTGTATTAAATCTGATCTGGATCACATGTAATGAGTCAATATGAGTAGCTACCTACACCTTTATTAAATCTGATCTGGATCACATGTAATGAGTCAATATGAATAGCTACCTACACCTGTATTAAATCTGATCTGGATCACATCATGTAATGAGTCAATATGAGTAGCTACCTACACCTGTATTAAATCTGATCTGGATCACATCATGTAATGAGTTAATATGAGTAGCTACCTACACCCGTATTAAATCTGATCTGGATCACATGTAATGAGTCAATATGAGTAGCTACCTACACCTGTATTAAATCTGATCTGGATCACATCATGTAATGAGTTAATATAAGTAGCTACCTACACCTGTATTAAATCTGATCTGGATCACATGTAATGAGTCAATATGAGTAGCTACCTACACCAGCATTAAATCTGATCTGGATCACATGTAATGAGTCAATATGCGGTTATGGAACCGCCACCTGTCCCAGACCTGTTGTTTTTCAACTCTTGATGATCGGCTATGAAAAGCCAACTGAAAATTATTCATGATTATTATTTGACCATGCTTGTCACTTATGAACATTTTTGAACATCTTGGCATAGTTCTGTTATAATCTCCACCCGGCACAGCCAGAAGAGGACTGGCCACCCCTCATAGCCTGGTTCCTCTCTAGGTTTCTTCCTAGGTTTTGGCCTTTCTAGGGAGTTTTTCCTAGCCACCGTGCTTCTACACCTGCATTACTAGCTGTTTGGGGTTTTAGGCTGGGTGTCTGTACAGCACTTCGAGATATTAGCTGATGTACGAAGGGCTATATAAAATAAAATTGATTGATTGATTGATTCAATATAAGTAGCTACCTACACCTGTATTACATCTGATCTGGATCACATCATGTAATGAGTCAATATGAGTAGCTACCTACACCTGTATTAAATCTGATCTGGATCACATGTAATGAGTTAATATGAGTAGCTACCTACACCTGTATTAAATCTGATCTGGATCACATGTAATGAGTCAATATGAGTAGCTACCTACACCTGTATTAAATCTGATCTGGATCACATCATGTAATGAGTTAATATGAGTAGCTACCTACACCCGTATTAAATCTGATCTGGATCACATGTAATGAGTCAATATGAGTAGCTACCTACACCTGTATTAAATCTGATCTGGATCACATGTAATGAGTCAATATGAGTAGCTACCTACACCTGTATTAAATCTGATCTGGATCACATGTAATGAGTCAATATGAGTAGCTACCTACACCTGTATTAAATCTGATCTGGATCACATCATGTAATGAGTTAATATGAGTAGCTACCTACACCCGTATTAAATCTGATCTGGATCACATGTAATGAGTCAATATGAGTAGCTACCTACACCTGTATTAAATCTGATCTGGATCACATCATGTAATGAGTTAATATAAGTAGCTACCTACACCTGTATTAAATCTGATCTGGATCACATGTAATGAGTCAATATGAGTAGCTACCTACACCAGCATTAAATCTGATCTGGATCACATGTAATGAGTCAATATAAGTAGCTACCTACACCTGTATTACATCTGATCTGGATCACATCATCTAATGAGTCAATATGAGTAGCTACCTACACCTGTATTAAATCTGATCTGGATCACATGTAATGAGTTAATATGAGTAGCTACCTACACCTGTATTAAATCTGATCTGGATCACATCATGTAATGAGTTAATATGAATAGCTACCTACACCTGTAAATCTGATCTGGATCACATCATCTAATGAGTCAATATGAGTAGCTACCTACACCTGTATTAAATCTGATCTGGATCACATGTAATGAGTCAATATGAGTAGCTACCTACACCTGTATTAAATCTGATCTGGATCACATGTAATGAGTCAATATGAGTAGCTACCTACACCTGTATTAAATCTGATCTGGATCACATCATGTAATGAGTTAATATGAGTAGCTACCTACACCCGTATTAAATCTGATCTGGATCACATGTAATGAGTCAATATGAGTAGCTACCTACACCTGTATTAAATCTGATCTGGATCACATCATGTAATGAGTTAATATAAGTAGCTACCTACACCTGTATTAAATCTGATCTGGATCACATGTAATGAGTCAATATGAGTAGCTACCTACACCAGCATTAAATCTGATCTGGATCACATGTAATGAGTCAATATGCGGTTATGGAACCGCCACCTGTCCCAGACCTGTTGTTTTTCAACTCTTGATGATCGGCTATGAAAAGCCAACTGAAAATTATTCATGATTATTATTTGACCATGCTTGTCACTTATGAACATTTTTGAACATCTTGGCATAGTTCTGTTATAATCTCCACCCGGCACAGCCAGAAGAGGACTGGCCACCCCTCATAGCCTGGTTCCTCTCTAGGTTTCTTCCTAGGTTTTGGCCTTTCTAGGGAGTTTTTCCTAGCCACCGTGCTTCTACACCTGCATTACTAGCTGTTTGGGGTTTTAGGCTGGGTGTCTGTACAGCACTTCGAGATATTAGCTGATGTACGAAGGGCTATATAAAATAAAATTGATTGATTGATTGATTCAATATAAGTAGCTACCTACACCTGTATTACATCTGATCTGGATCACATCATGTAATGAGTCAATATGAGTAGCTACCTACACCTGTATTAAATCTGATCTGGATCACATGTAATGAGTTAATATGAGTAGCTACCTACACCTGTATTAAATCTGATCTGGATCACATGTAATGAGTCAATATGAGTAGCTACCTACACCTGTATTAAATCTGATCTGGATCACATCATGTAATGAGTTAATATGAGTAGCTACCTACACCCGTATTAAATCTGATCTGGATCACATGTAATGAGTCAATATGAGTAGCTACCTACACCTGTATTAAATCTGATCTGGATCACATGTAATGAGTCAATATGAGTAGCTACCTACACCTGTATTAAATCTGATCTGGATCACATGTAATGAGTCAATATGAGTAGCTACCTACACCTGTATTAAATCTGATCTGGATCACATCATGTAATGAGTTAATATAAGTAGCTACCTACACCTGTATTAAATCTGATCTGGATCACATGTAATGAGTCAATATGAGTAGCTACCTACACCAGCATTAAATCTGATCTGGATCACATGTAATGAGTCAATATAAGTAGCTACCTACACCTGTATTACATCTGATCTGGATCACATCATCTAATGAGTCAATATGAGTAGCTACCTACACCTGTATTAAATCTGATCTGGATCACATGTAATGAGTTAATATGAGTAGCTACCTACACCTGTATTAAATCTGATCTGGATCACATCATGTAATGAGTTAATATGAATAGCTACCTACACCTGTAAATCTGATCTGGATCACATCATCTAATGAGTCAATATGAGTAGCTACCTACACCTGTATTAAATCTGATCTGGATCACATGTAATGAGTCAATATGAGTAGCTACCTACACCTGTATTAAATCTGATCTGGATCACATGTAATGAGTCAATATGAGTAGCTACCTACACCTGTATTAAATCTGATCTGGATCACATCATGTAATGAGTTAATATGAGTAGCTACCTACACCCGTATTAAATCTGATCTGGATCACATGTAATGAGTCAATATGAGTAGCTACCTACACCTGTATTAAATCTGATCTGGATCACATCATGTAATGAGTTAATATAAGTAGCTACCTACACCTGTATTAAATCTGATCTGGATCACATGTAATGAGTCAATATGAGTAGCTACCTACACCAGCATTAAATCTGATCTGGATCACATGTAATGAGTCAATATGCGGTTATGGAACCGCCACCTGTCCCAGACCTGTTGTTTTTCAACTCTTGATGATCGGCTATGAAAAGCCAACTGAAAATTATTCATGATTATTATTTGACCATGCTTGTCACTTATGAACATTTTTGAACATCTTGGCATAGTTCTGTTATAATCTCCACCCGGCACAGCCAGAAGAGGACTGGCCACCCCTCATAGCCTGGTTCCTCTCTAGGTTTCTTCCTAGGTTTTGGCCTTTCTAGGGAGTTTTTCCTAGCCACCGTGCTTCTACACCTGCATTACTAGCTGTTTGGGGTTTTAGGCTGGGTGTCTGTACAGCACTTCGAGATATTAGCTGATGTACGAAGGGCTATATAAAATAAAATTGATTGATTGATTGATTCAATATAAGTAGCTACCTACACCTGTATTACATCTGATCTGGATCACATCATGTAATGAGTCAATATGAGTAGCTACCTACACCTGTATTAAATCTGATCTGGATCACATGTAATGAGTTAATATGAGTAGCTACCTACACCTGTATTAAATCTGATCTGGATCACATGTAATGAGTCAATATGAGTAGCTACCTACACCTGTATTAAATCTGATCTGGATCACATCATGTAATGAGTTAATATGAGTAGCTACCTACACCCGTATTAAATCTGATCTGGATCACATGTAATGAGTCAATATGAGTAGCTACCTACACCTGTATTAAATCTGATCTGGATCACATGTAATGAGTCAATATGAGTAGCTACCTACACCTGTATTAAATCTGATCTGGATCACATGTAATGAGTCAATATGAGTAGCTACCTACACCTGTATTAAATCTGATCTGGATCACATCATGTAATGAGTTAATATGAGTAGCTACCTACACCCGTATTAAATCTGATCTGGATCACATGTAATGAGTCAATATGAGTAGCTACCTACACCTGTATTAAATCTGATCTGGATCACATCATGTAATGAGTTAATATAAGTAGCTACCTACACCTGTATTAAATCTGATCTGGATCACATGTAATGAGTCAATATGAGTAGCTACCTACACCAGCATTAAATCTGATCTGGATCACATGTAATGAGTCAATATAAGTAGCTACCTACACCTGTATTACATCTGATCTGGATCACATCATCTAATGAGTCAATATGAGTAGCTACCTACACCTGTATTAAATCTGATCTGGATCACATGTAATGAGTTAATATGAGTAGCTACCTACACCTGTATTAAATCTGATCTGGATCACATCATGTAATGAGTTAATATGAATAGCTACCTACACCTGTAAATCTGATCTGGATCACATCATCTAATGAGTCAATATGAGTAGCTACCTACACCTGTATTAAATCTGATCTGGATCACATGTAATGAGTCAATATGAGTAGCTACCTACACCTGTATTAAATCTGATCTGGATCACATGTAATGAGTCAATATGAGTAGCTGCCTATACCTGTATTAAATCTGATCTGGATCACATCATGTAATGAGTCAATATAAGTAGCTACCTACACCTGTATTAAATCTGATCTGGATCACATGTAATGAGTCAATATGAGTAGCTACCTACACCAGTATTAAATCTGATCTGGATCACATGTAATGAGTCAATATAAGTAGCTACCTACACCTGTATTACATCTGATCTGGATCACATCATCTAATGAGTCAATATGAGTAGCTACCTACACCTGTATTAAATCTGATCTGGATCACATGTAATGAGTTAATATGAGTAGCTACCTACACCTGTATTAAATCTGATCTGGATCACATGTAATGAGTCAATATGAATAGCTACCTACACCTGTATTAAATCTGATCTGGATCACATCATCTAATGAGTCAATATGAGTAGCTACCTACACCTGTATTAAATCTGATCTGGATCACATGTAATGAGTCAATATGAGTAGCTACCTACACCTGTATTAAATCTGATCTGGATCACATCATGTAATGAGTCAATATGAGTAGCTACCTACACCTGTATTAAATCTGATCTGGATCACATGTAATGAGTCAATATGAGTAGCTACCTACACCTGTATTAAATCTGATCTGGATCACATGTAATGAGTCAATATGAATAGCTACCTACACCTGTATTAAATCTGATCTGGATCACATCATGTAATGAGTCAATATGAGTAGCTACCTACACCTGTATTAAATCTGATCTGGATCACATCATGTAATGAGTTAATATGAGTAGCTACCTACACCCGTATTAAATCTGATCTGGATCACATGTAATGAGTCAATATGAGTAGCTACCTACACCTGTATTAAATCTGATCTGGATCACATCATGTAATGAGTTAATATAAGTAGCTACCTACACCTGTATTAAATCTGATCTGGATCACATGTAATGAGTCAATATGAGTAGCTACCTACACCAGCATTAAATCTGATCTGGATCACATGTAATGAGTCAATATGCGGTTATGGAACCGCCACCTGTCCCAGACCTGTTGTTTTTCAACTCTTGATGATCGGCTATGAAAAGCCAACTGAAAATTATTCATGATTATTATTTGACCATGCTTGTCACTTATGAACATTTTTGAACATCTTGGCATAGTTCTGTTATAATCTCCACCCGGCACAGCCAGAAGAGGACTGGCCACCCCTCATAGCCTGGTTCCTCTCTAGGTTTCTTCCTAGGTTTTGGCCTTTCTAGGGAGTTTTTCCTAGCCACCGTGCTTCTACACCTGCATTACTAGCTGTTTGGGGTTTTAGGCTGGGTGTCTGTACAGCACTTCGAGATATTAGCTGATGTACGAAGGGCTATATAAAATAAAATTGATTGATTGATTGATTCAATATAAGTAGCTACCTACACCTGTATTACATCTGATCTGGATCACATCATGTAATGAGTCAATATGAGTAGCTACCTACACCTGTATTAAATCTGATCTGGATCACATGTAATGAGTTAATATGAGTAGCTACCTACACCTGTATTAAATCTGATCTGGATCACATGTAATGAGTCAATATGAGTAGCTACCTACACCTGTATTAAATCTGATCTGGATCACATCATGTAATGAGTTAATATGAGTAGCTACCTACACCCGTATTAAATCTGATCTGGATCACATGTAATGAGTCAATATGAGTAGCTACCTACACCTGTATTAAATCTGATCTGGATCACATGTAATGAGTCAATATGAGTAGCTACCTACACCTGTATTAAATCTGATCTGGATCACATGTAATGAGTCAATATGAGTAGCTACCTACACCTGTATTAAATCTGATCTGGATCACATGTAATGAGTCAATATGAGTAGCTACCTACACCTGTATTAAATCTGATCTGGATCACATGTAATGAGTCAATATGAGTAGCTACCTACACCTGTATTAAATCTGATCTGGATCACATCATGTAATGAGTTAATATGAGTAGCTACCTACACCCGTATTAAATCTGATCTGGATCACATGTAATGAGTCAATATGAGTAGCTACCTACACCTGTATTAAATCTGACCTGGATCACATCATGTAATGAGTTAATATAAGTAGCTACCTACACCTGTATTAAATCTGATCTGGATCACATGTAATGAGTCAATATGAGTAGCTACCTACACCAGCATTAAATCTGATCTGGATCACATGTAATGAGTCAATATAAGTAGCTACCTACACCTGTATTACATCTGATCTGGATCACATCATCTAATGAGTCAATATGAGTAGCTACCTACACCTGTATTAAATCTGATCTGGATCACATGTAATGAGTTAATATGAGTAGCTACCTACACCTGTATTAAATCTGATCTGGATCACATCATGTAATGAGTTAATATGAATAGCTACCTACACCTGTAAATCTGATCTGGATCACATCATCTAATGAGTCAATATGAGTAGCTACCTACACCTGTATTAAATCTGATCTGGATCACATGTAATGAGTCAATATGAGTAGCTACCTACACCTGTATTAAATCTGATCTGGATCACATGTAATGAGTCAATATGAGTAGCTGCCTATACCTGTATTAAATCTGATCTGGATCACATCATGTAATGAGTCAATATAAGTAGCTACCTACACCTGTATTAAATCTGATCTGGATCACATGTAATGAGTCAATATGAGTAGCTACCTACACCAGTATTAAATCTGATCTGGATCACATGTAATGAGTCAATATAAGTAGCTACCTACACCTGTATTACATCTGATCTGGATCACATCATCTAATGAGTCAATATGAGTAGCTACCTACACCTGTATTAAATCTGATCTGGATCACATGTAATGAGTTAATATGAGTAGCTACCTACACCTGTATTAAATCTGATCTGGATCACATGTAATGAGTCAATATGAATAGCTACCTACACCTGTATTAAATCTGATCTGGATCACATCATCTAATGAGTCAATATGAGTAGCTACCTACACCTGTATTAAATCTGATCTGGATCACATGTAATGAGTCAATATGAGTAGCTACCTACACCTGTATTAAATCTGATCTGGATCACATCATGTAATGAGTCAATATGAGTAGCTACCTACACCTGTATTAAATCTGATCTGGATCACATGTAATGAGTCAATATGAGTAGCTACCTACACCTGTATTAAATCTGATCTGGATCACATGTAATGAGTCAATATGAATAGCTACCTACACCTGTATTAAATCTGATCTGGATCACATCATGTAATGAGTCAATATGAGTAGCTACCTACACCTGTATTAAATCTGATCTGGATCACATCATGTAATGAGTTAATATGAGTAGCTACCTACACCCGTATTAAATCTGATCTGGATCACATGTAATGAGTCAATATGAGTAGCTACCTACACCTGTATTAAATCTGATCTGGATCACATCATGTAATGAGTTAATATAAGTAGCTACCTACACCTGTATTAAATCTGATCTGGATCACATGTAATGAGTCAATATGAGTAGCTACCTACACCAGCATTAAATCTGATCTGGATCACATGTAATGAGTCAATATGCGGTTATGGAACCGCCACCTGTCCCAGACCTGTTGTTTTTCAACTCTTGATGATCGGCTATGAAAAGCCAACTGAAAATTATTCATGATTATTATTTGACCATGCTTGTCACTTATGAACATTTTTGAACATCTTGGCATAGTTCTGTTATAATCTCCACCCGGCACAGCCAGAAGAGGACTGGCCACCCCTCATAGCCTGGTTCCTCTCTAGGTTTCTTCCTAGGTTTTGGCCTTTCTAGGGAGTTTTTCCTAGCCACCGTGCTTCTACACCTGCATTACTAGCTGTTTGGGGTTTTAGGCTGGGTGTCTGTACAGCACTTCGAGATATTAGCTGATGTACGAAGGGCTATATAAAATAAAATTGATTGATTGATTGATTCAATATAAGTAGCTACCTACACCTGTATTACATCTGATCTGGATCACATCATGTAATGAGTCAATATGAGTAGCTACCTACACCTGTATTAAATCTGATATGGATCACATGTAATGAGTTAATATGAGTAGCTACCTACACCTGTATTAAATCTGATCTGGATCACATGTAATGAGTCAATATGAGTAGCTACCTACACCTGTATTAAATCTGATCTGGATCACATCATGTAATGAGTTAATATAAGTAGCTACCTACACCTGTATTAAATCTGATCTGGATCACATGTAATGAGTCAATATGAGTAGCTACCTACACCAGCATTAAATCTGATCTGGATCACATGTAATGAGTCAATATGCGGTTATGGAACCGCCACCTGTCCCAGACCTGTTGTTTTTCAACTCTTGATGATCGGCTATGAAAAGCCAACTGAAAATTATTCATGATTATTATTTGACCATGCTTGTCACTTATGAACATTTTTGAACATCTTGGCATAGTTCTGTTATAATCTCCACCCGGCACAGCCAGAAGAGGACTGGCCACCCCTCATAGCCTGGTTCCTCTCTAGGTTTCTTCCTAGGTTTTGGCCTTTCTAGGGAGTTTTTCCTAGCCACCGTGCTTCTACACCTGCATTACTAGCTGTTTGGGGTTTTAGGCTGGGTGTCTGTACAGCACTTCGAGATATTAGCTGATGTACGAAGGGCTATATAAAATAAAATTGATTGATTGATTGATTCAATATAAGTAGCTACCTACACCTGTATTACATCTGATCTGGATCACATCATGTAATGAGTCAATATGAGTAGCTACCTACACCTGTATTAAATCTGATATGGATCACATGTAATGAGTTAATATGAGTAGCTACCTACACCTGTATTAAATCTGATCTGGATCACATGTAATGAGTCAATATGAGTAGCTACCTACACCTGTATTAAATCTGATCTGGATCACATCATGTAATGAGTTAATATGAGTAGCTACCTACACCCGTATTAAATCTGATCTGGATCACATGTAATGAGTCAATATGAGTAGCTACCTACACCTGTATTAAATCTGATCTGGATCACATGTAATGAGTCAATATGAGTAGCTACCTACACCTGTATTAAATCTGATCTGGATCACATGTAATGAGTCAATATGAGTAGCTACCTACACCTGTATTAAATCTGATCTGGATCACATCATGTAATGAGTTAATATGAGTAGCTACCTACACCCGTATTAAATCTGATCTGGATCACATGTAATGAGTCAATATGAGTAGCTACCTACACCTGTATTAAATCTGATCTGGATCACATCATGTAATGAGTTAATATAAGTAGCTACCTACACCTGTATTAAATCTGATCTGGATCACATGTAATGAGTCAATATGAGTAGCTACCTACACCAGCATTAAATCTGATCTGGATCACATGTAATGAGTCAATATAAGTAGCTACCTACACCTGTATTACATCTGATCTGGATCACATCATCTAATGAGTCAATATGAGTAGCTACCTACACCTGTATTAAATCTGATCTGGATCACATGTAATGAGTTAATATGAGTAGCTACCTACACCTGTATTAAATCTGATCTGGATCACATCATGTAATGAGTTAATATGAATAGCTACCTACACCTGTGAATCTGATCTGGATCACATCATCTAATGAGTCAATATGAGTAGCTACCTACACCTGTATTAAATCTGATCTGGATCACATGTAATGAGTCAATATGAGTAGCTACCTACACCTGTATTAAATCTGATCTGGATCACATCATGTAATGAGTCAATATGAGTAGCTACCTACACCTGTATTAAATCCGATCTGGATCACATGTAATGAGTTAATATGAGTAGCTACCTACACCTGTATTAAATCTGATCTGGATCACATGTAATGAGTCAATATGAGTAGCTACCTACACCTGTATTAAATCTGATCTGGATCACATCATGTAATGAGTTAATATGAGTAGCTACCTACACCCGTATTAAATCTGATCTGGATCACATGTAATGAGTCAATATGAGTAGCTACCTACACCTGTATTAAATCTGATCTGGATCACATCATGTAATGAGTTAATATAAGTAGCTACCTACACCTGTATTAAATCTGATCTGGATCACATGTAATGAGTCAATATGAGTAGCTACCTACACCAGCATTAAATCTGATCTGGATCACATGTAATGAGTCAATATGCGGTTATGGAACCGCCACCTGTCCCAGACCTGTTGTTTTTCAACTCTTGATGATCGGCTATGAAAAGCCAACTGAAAATTATTCATGATTATTATTTGACCATGCTTGTCACTTATGAACATTTTTGAACATCTTGGCATAGTTCTGTTATAATCTCCACCCGGCACAGCCAGAAGAGGACTGGCCACCCCTCATAGCCTGGTTCCTCTCTAGGTTTCTTCCTAGGTTTTGGCCTTTCTAGGGAGTTTTTCCTAGCCACCGTGCTTCTACACCTGCATTACTAGCTGTTTGGGGTTTTAGGCTGGGTGTCTGTACAGCACTTCGAGATATTAGCTGATGTACGAAGGGCTATATAAAATAAAATTGATTGATTGATTGATTCAATATAAGTAGCTACCTACACCTGTATTACATCTGATCTGGATCACATCATGTAATGAGTCAATATGAGTAGCTACCTACACCTGTATTAAATCTGATCTGGATCACATGTAATGAGTTAATATGAGTAGCTACCTACACCTGTATTAAATCTGATCTGGATCACATGTAATGAGTCAATATGAGTAGCTACCTACACCTGTATTAAATCTGATCTGGATCACATCATGTAATGAGTTAATATGAGTAGCTACCTACACCCGTATTAAATCTGATCTGGATCACATGTAATGAGTCAATATGAGTAGCTACCTACACCTGTATTAAATCTGATCTGGATCACATGTAATGAGTCAATATGAGTAGCTACCTACACCTGTATTAAATCTGATCTGGATCACATGTAATGAGTCAATATGAGTAGCTACCTACACCTGTATTAAATCTGATCTGGATCACATCATGTAATGAGTTAATATGAGTAGCTACCTACACCCGTATTAAATCTGATCTGGATCACATGTAATGAGTCAATATGAGTAGCTACCTACACCTGTATTAAATCTGATCTGGATCACATCATGTAATGAGTTAATATAAGTAGCTACCTACACCTGTATTAAATCTGATCTGGATCACATGTAATGAGTCAATATGAGTAGCTACCTACACCAGCATTAAATCTGATCTGGATCACATGTAATGAGTCAATATAAGTAGCTACCTACACCTGTATTACATCTGATCTGGATCACATCATCTAATGAGTCAATATGAGTAGCTACCTACACCTGTATTAAATCTGATCTGGATCACATGTAATGAGTTAATATGAGTAGCTACCTACACCTGTATTAAATCTGATCTGGATCACATCATGTAATGAGTTAATATGAATAGCTACCTACACCTGTAAATCTGATCTGGATCACATCATCTAATGAGTCAATATGAGTAGCTACCTACACCTGTATTAAATCTGATCTGGATCACATGTAATGAGTCAATATGAGTAGCTACCTACACCTGTATTAAATCTGATCTGGATCACATGTAATGAGTCAATATGAGTAGCTGCCTATACCTGTATTAAATCTGATCTGGATCACATCATGTAATGAGTCAATATAAGTAGCTACCTACACCTGTATTAAATCTGAACTGGATCACATGTAATGAGTCAATATGAGTAGCTACCTACACCAGTATTAAATCTGATCTGGATCACATGTAATGAGTCAATATAAGTAGCTACCTACACCTGTATTACATCTGATCTGGATCACATCATCTAATGAGTCAATATGAGTAGCTACCTACACCTGTATTAAATCTGATCTGGATCACATGTAATGAGTTAATATGAGTAGCTACCTACACCTGTATTAAATCCGATCTGGATCACATGTAATGAGTCAATATGAATAGCTACCTACACCTGTATTAAATCTGATCTGGATCACATCATCTAATGAGTCAATATGAGTAGCTACCTACACCTGTATTAAATCTGATCTGGATCACATGTAATGAGTCAATATGAGTAGCTACCTACACCTGTATTAAATCTGATCTGGATCACATCATGTAATGAGTCAATATGAGTAGCTACCTACACCTGTATTAAATCTGATCTGGATCACATGTAATGAGTCAATATGAGTAGCTACCTACACCTGTATTAAATCTGATCTGGATCACATGTAATGAGTCAATATGAATAGCTACCTACACCTGTATTAAATCTGATCTGGATCACATCATGTAATGAGTCAATATGAGTAGCTACCTACACCTGTATTAAATCTGATCTGGATCACATCATGTAATGAGTTAATATGAGTAGCTACCTACACCCGTATTAAATCTGATCTGGATCACATGTAATGAGTCAATATGAGTAGCTACCTACACCTGTATTAAATCTGATCTGGATCACATCATGTAATGAGTTAATATAAGTAGCTACCTACACCTGTATTAAATCTGATCTGGATCACATGTAATGAGTCAATATGAGTAGCTTCCTACACCAGCATTAAATCTGATCTGGATCACATGTAATGAGTCAATATGCGGTTATGGAACCGCCACCTGTCCCAGACCTGTTGTTTTTCAACTCTTGATGATCGGCTATGAAAAGCCAACTGAAAATTATTCATGATTATTATTTGACCATGCTTGTCACTTATGAACATTTTTGAACATCTTGGCATAGTTCTGTGATAATCTCCACCCGGCACAGCCAGAAGAGGACTGGCCACCCCTCATAGCCTGGTTCCTCTCTAGGTTTCTTCCTAGGTTTTGGCCTTTCTAGGGAGTTTTTCCTAGCCACCGTGCTTCTACACCTGCATTACTAGCTGTTTGGGGTTTTAGGCTGGGTGTCTGTACAGCACTTCGAGATATTAGCTGATGTACGAAGGGCTATATAAAATAAAATTGATTGATTGATTGATTCAATATAAGTAGCTACCTACACCTGTATTACATCTGATCTGGATCACATCATGTAATGAGTCAATATGAGTAGCTACCTACACCTGTATTAAATCTGATCTGGATCACATGTAATGAGTTAATATGAGTAGCTACCTACACCTGTATTAAATCTGATCTGGATCACATGTAATGAGTCAATATGAGTAGCTACCTACACCTGTATTAAATCTGATCTGGATCACATCATGTAATGAGTTAATATGAGTAGCTACCTACACCCGTATTAAATCTGATCTGGATCACATGTAATGAGTCAATATGAGTAGCTACCTACACCTGTATTAAATCTGATCTGGATCACATGTAATGAGTCAATATGAGTAGCTACCTACACCTGTATTAAATCTGATCTGGATCACATGTAATGAGTCAATATGAGTAGCTACCTACACCTGTATTAAATCTGATCTGGATCACATCATGTAATGAGTTAATATGAGTAGCTACCTACACCCGTATTAAATCTGATCTGGATCACATGTAATGAGTCAATATGAGTAGCTACCTACACCTGTATTAAATCTGATCTGGATCACATCATGTAATGAGTTAATATAAGTAGCTACCTACACCTGTATTAAATCTGATCTGGATCACATGTAATGAGTCAATATGAGTAGCTACCTACACCAGCATTAAATCTGATCTGGATCACATGTAATGAGTCAATATAAGTAGCTACCTACACCTGTATTACATCTGATCTGGATCACATCATCTAATGAGTCAATATGAGTAGCTACCTACACCTGTATTAAATCTGATCTGGATCACATGTAATGAGTTAATATGAGTAGCTACCTACACCTGTATTAAATCTGATCTGGATCACATCATGTAATGAGTTAATATGAATAGCTACCTACACCTGTAAATCTGATCTGGATCACATCATCTAATGAGTCAATATGAGTAGCTACCTACACCTGTATTAAATCTGATCTGGATCACATGTAATGAGTCAATATGAGTAGCTACCTACACCTGTATTAAATCTGATCTGGATCACATCATGTAATGAGTCAATATGAGTAGCTACCTACACCTGTATTAAATCTGATCTGGATCACATGTAATGAGTTAATATGAGTAGCTACCTACACCTGTATTAAATCTGATCTGGATCACATGTAATGAGTCAATATGAGTAGCTACCTACACCTGTATTAAATCTGATCTGGATCACATCATGTAATGAGTTAATATGAGTAGCTACCTACACCCGTATTAAATCTGATCTGGATCACATGTAATGAGTCAATATGAGTAGCTACCTACACCTGTATTAAATCTGATCTGGATCACATGTAATGAGTCAATATGAGTAGCTACCTACACCTGTATTAAATCTGATCTGGATCACATGTAATGAGTCAATATGAGTAGCTACCTACACCTGTATTAAATCTGATCTGGATCACATCATGTAATGAGTTAATATGAGTAGCTACCTACACCCGTATTAAATCTGATCTGGATCACATGTAATGAGTCAATATGAGTAGCTACCTACACCTGTATTAAATCTGATCTGGATCACATCATGTAATGAGTTAATATAAGTAGCTACCTACACCTGTATTAAATCTGATCTGGATCACATGTAATGAGTCAATATGAGTAGCTACCTACACCAGCATTAAATCTGATCTGGATCACATGTAATGAGTCAATATAAGTAGCTACCTACACCTGTATTACATCTGATCTGGATCACATCATCTAATGAGTCAATATGAGTAGCTACCTACACCTGTATTAAATCTGATCTGGATCACATGTAATGAGTTAATATGAGTAGCTACCTACACCTGTATTAAATCTGATCTGGATCACATCATGTAATGAGTTAATATGAATAGCTACCTACACCTGTAAATCTGATCTGGATCACATCATCTAATGAGTCAATATGAGTAGCTACCTACACCTGTATTAAATCTGATCTGGATCACATGTAATGAGTCAATATGAGTAGCTACCTACACCTGTATTAAATCTGATCTGGATCACATCATGTAATGAGTCAATATGAGTAGCTACCTACACCTGTATTAAATCTGATCTGGATCACATGTAATGAGTTAATATGAGTAGCTACCTACACCTGTATTAAATCTGATCTGGATCACATGTAATGAGTCAATATGAGTAGCTACCTACACCTGTATTAAATCTGATCTGGATCACATCATGTAATGAGTTAATATGAGTAGCTACCTACACCCGTATTAAATCTGATCTGGATCACATGTAATGAGTCAATATGAGTAGCTACCTACACCTGTATTAAATCTGATCTGGATCACATGTAATGAGTCAATATGAGTAGCTACCTACACCTGTATTAAATCTGATCTGGATCACATGTAATGAGTCAATATGAGTAGCTACCTACACCTGTATTAAATCTGATCTGGATCACATCATGTAATGAGTTAATATGAGTAGCTACCTACACCCGTATTAAATCTGATCTGGATCACATGTAATGAGTCAATATGAGTAGCTACCTACACCTGTATTAAATCTGATCTGGATCACATCATGTAATGAGTTAATATAAGTAGCTACCTACACCTGTATTAAATCTGATCTGGATCACATGTAATGAGTCAATATGAGTAGCTACCTACACCAGCATTAAATCTGATCTGGATCACATGTAATGAGTCAATATAAGTAGCTACCTACACCTGTATTACATCTGATCTGGATCACATCATCTAATGAGTCAATATGAGTAGCTACCTACACCTGTATTAAATCTGATCTGGATCACATGTAATGAGTTAATATGAGTAGCTACCTACACCTGTATTAAATCTGATCTGGATCACATCATGTAATGAGTTAATATGAATAGCTACCTACACCTGTAAATCTGATCTGGATCACATCATCTAATGAGTCAATATGAGTAGCTACCTACACCTGTATTAAATCTGATCTGGATCACATGTAATGAGTCAATATGAGTAGCTACCTACACCTGTATTAAATCTGATCTGGATCACATCATGTAATGAGTCAATATGAGTAGCTACCTACACCTGTATTAAATCTGATCTGGATCACATGTAATGAGTTAATATGAGTAGCTACCTACACCTGTATTAAATCTGATCTGGATCACATGTAATGAGTCAATATGAGTAGCTACCTACACCTGTATTAAATCTGATCTGGATCACATCATGTAATGAGTTAATATGAGTAGCTACCTACACCCGTATTAAATCTGATCTGGATCACATGTAATGAGTCAATATGAGTAGCTACCTACACCTGTATTAAATCTGATCTGGATCACATGTAATGAGTCAATATGAGTAGCTACCTACACCTGTATTAAATCTGATCTGGATCACATGTAATGAGTCAATATGAGTAGCTACCTACACCTGTATTAAATCTGATCTGGATCACATCATGTAATGAGTTAATATGAGTAGCTACCTACACCCGTATTAAATCTGATCTGGATCACATGTAATGAGTCAATATGAGTAGCTACCTACACCTGTATTAAATCTGATCTGGATCACATCATGTAATGAGTTAATATAAGTAGCTACCTACACCTGTATTAAATCTGATCTGGATCACATGTAATGAGTCAATATGAGTAGCTACCTACACCAGCATTAAATCTGATCTGGATCACATGTAATGAGTCAATATAAGTAGCTACCTACACCTGTATTACATCTGATCTGGATCACATCATCTAATGAGTCAATATGAGTAGCTACCTACACCTGTATTAAATCTGATCTGGATCACATGTAATGAGTCAATATGAGTAGCTACCTACACCTGTATTAAATCTGATCTGGATCACATCATGTAATGAGTTAATATGAATAGCTACCTACACCTGTAAATCTGATCTGGATCACATCATCTAATGAGTCAATATGAGTAGCTACCTACACCTGTATTAAATCTGATCTGGATCACATGTAATGAGTCAATATGAGTAGCTACCTACACCTGTATTAAATCTGATCTGGATCACATGTAATGAGTCAATATGAGTAGCTACCTACACCTGTATTAAATCTGATCTGGATCACATGTAATGAGTTAATATGAGTAGCTACCTACACCTGTATTAAATCTGATCTGGATCACATCATGTAATGAGTTAATATGAATAGCTACCTACACCTGTAAATCTGATCTGGATCACATCATCTAATGAGTCAATATGAGTAGCTACCTACACCTGTATTAAATCTGATCTGGATCACATGTAATGAGTCAATATGAGTAGCTACCTACACCTGTATTAAATCTGATCTGGATCACATCATGTAATGAGTCAATATGAGTAGCTACCTACACCTGTATTAAATCTGATCTGGATCACATGTAATGAGTTAATATGAGTAGCTACCTACACCTGTATTAAATCTGATCTGGATCACATGTAATGAGTCAATATGAGTAGCTACCTACACCTGTATTAAATCTGATCTGGATCACATCATGTAATGAGTTAATATGAGTAGCTACCTACACCCGTATTAAATCTGATCTGGATCACATGTAATGAGTCAATATGAGTAGCTACCTACACCTGTATTAAATCTGATCTGGATCACATGTAATGAGTCAATATGAGTAGCTACCTACACCTGTATTAAATCTGATCTGGATCACATGTAATGAGTCAATATGAGTAGCTACCTACACCTGTATTAAATCTGATCTGGATCACATCATGTAATGAGTTAATATGAGTAGCTACCTACACCCGTATTAAATCTGATCTGGATCACATGTAATGAGTCAATATGAGTAGCTACCTACACCTGTATTAAATCTGATCTGGATCACATCATGTAATGAGTTAATATAAGTAGCTACCTACACCTGTATTAAATCTGATCTGGATCACATGTAATGAGTCAATATGAGTAGCTACCTACACCAGCATTAAATCTGATCTGGATCACATGTAATGAGTCAATATAAGTAGCTACCTACACCTGTATTACATCTGATCTGGATCACATCATCTAATGAGTCAATATGAGTAGCTACCTACACCTGTATTAAATCTGATCTGGATCACATCATGTAATGAGTTAATATAAGTAGCTACCTACACCTGTATTAAATCTGATCTGGATCACATGTAATGAGTTAATATGAGTAGCTACCTACACCTGTATTAAATCTGATCTGGATCACATCATGTAATGAGTTAATATGAATAGCTACCTACACCTGTAAATCTGATCTGGATCACATCATCTAATGAGTCAATATGAGTAGCTACCTACACCTGTATTAAATCTGATCTGGATCACATGTAATGAGTCAATATGAGTAGCTACCTACACCTGTATTAAATCTGATCTGGATCACATGTAATGAGTCAATATGAGTAGCTACCTACACCTGTATTAAATCTGATCTGGATCACATGTAATGAGTCAATATGAGTAGCTACCTACACCTGTATTAAATCTGATCTGGATCACATCATGTAATGAGTTAATATGAGTAGCTACCTACACCCGTATTAAATCTGATCTGGATCACATGTAATGAGTCATTATGAGTAGCTACCTACACCTGTATTAAATCTGATCTGGATCACATCATGTAATGAGTTAATATAAGTAGCTACCTACACCTGTATTAAATCTGATCTGGATCACATGTAATGAGTCAATATGAGTAGCTACCTACACCAGCATTAAATCTGATCTGGATCACATGTAATGAGTCAATATAAGTAGCTACCTACACCTGTATTACATCTGATCTGGATCACATCATCTAATGAGTCAATATGAGTAGCTACCTACACCTGTATTAAATCTGATCTGGATCACATGTAATGAGTTAATATGAGTAGCTACCTACACCTGTATTAAATCTGATCTGGATCACATCATGTAATGAGTTAATATGAATAGCTACCTACACCTGTAAATCTGATCTGGATCACATCATCTAATGAGTCAATATGAGTAGCTACCTACACCTGTATTAAATCTGATCTGGATCACATGTAATGAGTCAATATGAGTAGCTACCTACACCTGTATTAAATCTGATCTGGATCACATCATGTAATGAGTCAATATGAGTAGCTACCTACACCTGTATTAAATCTGATCTGGATCACATGTAATGAGTTAATATGAGTAGCTACCTACACCTGTATTAAATCTGATCTGGATCACATCATGTAATGAGTTAATATGAGTAGCTACCTACACCCGTATTAAATCTGATCTGGATCACATGTAATGAGTCAATATGAGTAGCTACCTACACCTGTATTAAATCTGATCTGGATCACATGTAATGAGTCAATATGAGTAGCTACCTACACCTGTATTAAATCTGATCTGGATCACATGTAATGAGTCAATATGAGTAGCTACCTACACCTGTATTAAATCTGATCTGGATCACATCATGTAATGAGTTAATATGAGTAGCTACCTACACCCGTATTAAATCTGATCTGGATCACATGTAATGAGTCAATATGAGTAGCTACCTACACCTGTATTAAATCTGATCTGGATCACATCATGTAATGAGTTAATATAAGTAGCTACCTACACCTGTATTAAATCTGATCTGGATCACATGTAATGAGTCAATATGAGTAGCTACCTACACCAGCATTAAATCTGATCTGGATCACATGTAATGAGTCAATATAAGTAGCTACCTACACCTGTATTACATCTGATCTGGATCACATCATCTAATGAGTCAATATGAGTAGCTACCTACACCTGTATTAAATCTGATCTGGATCACATCATGTAATGAGTTAATATAAGTAGCTACCTACACCTGTATTAAATCTGATCTGGATCACATGTAATGAGTTAATATGAGTAGCTACCTACACCTGTATTAAATCTGATCTGGATCACATCATGTAATGAGTTAATATGAATAGCTACCTACACCTGTAAATCTGATCTGGATCACATCATCTAATGAGTCAATATGAGTAGCTACCTACACCTGTATTAAATCTGATCTGGATCACATGTAATGAGTCAATATGAGTAGCTACCTACACCTGTATTAAATCTGATCTGGATCACATCATGTAATGAGTCAATATGAGTAGCTACCTACACCTGTATTAAATCTGATCTGGATCACATGTAATGAGTCAATATGAGTAGCTACCTACACCTGTATTAAATCTGATCTGGATCACATGTAATGAGTCAATATGAATAGCTACCTACACCTGTATTAAATCTGATCTGGATCACATCATCTAATGAGTCAATATGAGTAGCTACCTACACCTGTATTAAATCTGATCTGGATCACATCATGTAATGAGTTAATATAAGTAGCTACCTACACCTGTATTAAATCTGATCTGGATCACATGTAATGAGTTAATATGAGTAGCTACCTACACCTGTATTAAATCTGATCTGGATCACATCATGTAATGACTTAATATGAATAGCTACCTACACCTGTAAATCTGATCTGGATCACATCATCTAATGAGTCAATATGAGTAGCTACCTACACCTGTATTAAATCTGATCTGGATCACATGTAATGAGTCAATATGAGTAGCTACCTACACCTGTATTAAATCTGATCTGGATCACATCATGTAATGAGTCAATATGAGTAGCTACCTACACCTGTATTAAATCTGATCTGGATCACATGTAATGAGTCAATATGAGTAGCTACCTACACCTGTATTAAATCTGATCTGGATCACATGTAATGAGTCAATATGAATAGCTACCTACACCTGTATTAAATCTGATCTGGATCACATCATGTAATGAGTCAATATGAGTAGCTACCTACACCTGTATTAAATCTGATCTGGATCACATCATGTAATGAGTTAATATGAGTAGCTACCTACACCCGTATTAAATCTGATCTGGATCACATGTAATGAGTCAATATGAGTAGCTACCTACACCTGTATTAAATCTGATCTGGATCACATCATGTAATGAGTTAATATAAGTAGCTACCTACACCTGTATTAAATCTGATCTGGATCACATGTAATGAGTCAATATGAGTAGCTACCTACACCAGCATTAAATCTGATCTGGATCACATGTAATGAGTCAATATGCGGTTATGGAACCTCCACCTGTCCCAGACCTGTTGTTTTTCAACTCTTGATGATCGGCTATGAAAAGCCAACTGAAAATTATTCATGATTATTATTTGACCATGCTTGTCACTTATGAACATTTTTGAACATCTTGGCATAGTTCTGTTATAATCTCCACCCGGCACAGCCAGAAGAGGACTGGCCACCCCTCATAGCCTGGTTCCTCTCTAGGTTTCTTCCTAGGTTTTGGCCTTTCTAGGGAGTTTTTCCTAGCCACCGTGCTTCTACACCTGCATTACTAGCTGTTTGGGGTTTTAGGCTGGGTGTCTGTACAGCACTTCGAGATATTAGCTGATGTACGAAGGGCTATATAAAATAAAATTGATTGATTGATTGATTCAATATAAGTAGCTACCTACACCTGTATTACATCTGATCTGGATCACATCATGTAATGAGTCAATATGAGTAGCTACCTACACCTGTATTAAATCTGATCTGGATCACATGTAATGAGTCAATATGAGTAGCTACCTACACCTGTATTAAATCTGATCTGGATCACATGTAATGAGTCAATATGAGTAGCTACCTACACCTGTATTAAATCTGATCTGGATCACATCATGTAATGAGTTAATATGAGTAGCTACCTACACCCGTATTAAATCTGATCTGGATCACATGTAATGAGTCAATATGAGTAGCTACCTACACCTGTATTAAATCTGATCTGGATCACATCATGTAATGAGTTAATATAAGTAGCTACCTACACCTGTATTAAATCTGATCTGGATCACATGTAATGAGTCAATATGAGTAGCTACCTACACCTGTATTAAATCTGATCTGGATCACATGTAATGAGTCAATATGAGTAGCTACCTACACCTGTATTACATCTGATCTGGATCACATCATGTAATGAGTCAATATGAGTAGCTACCTACACCTGTATTAAATCTGATCTGGATCACATGTAATGAGTTAATATGAGTAGCTACCTACACCTGTATTAAATCTGATCTGGATCACATCATGTAATGAGTCAATATGAGTAGCTACCTACACCTGTATTAAATCTGATCTGGATCACATCATGTAATGAGTTAATATGAGTAGCTACCTACACCTGTATTAAATCTGATCTGGATCACATGTAATGAGTCAATATGAGTAGCTACCTACACCTGTATTAAATCTGATCTGGATCACATCATGTAATGAGTTAATATGAGTAGCTACCTACACCCGTATTAAATCTGATCTGGATCACATGTAATGAGTCAATATGAGTAGCTACCTACACCTGTATTAAATCTGATCTGGATCACATCATGTAATGAGTTAATATAAGTAGCTACCTACACCTGTATTAAATCTGATCTGGATCACATGTAATGAGTCAATAATGAGTAGCTACCTACACCAGCATTAAATCTGATCTGGATCACATGTAATGAGTCAATATAAGTAGCTACCTACACCTGTATTACATCTGATCTGGATCACATCATCTAATGAGTCAATATGAGTAGCTACCTACACCTGTATTAAATCTGATCTGGATCACATGTAATGAGTTAATATGAGTAGCTACCTACACCTGTATTAAATCTGATCTGGATCACATCATGTAATGAGTCAATATGAGTAGCTACCTACACCTGTATTAAATCTGATCTGGATCACATCATGTAATGAGTTAATATGAGTAGCTACCTACACCTGTATTAAATCTGATCTGGATCACATGTAATGAGTTAATATGAGTAGCTACCTACACCTGTATTAAATCTGATCTGGATCACATCATGTAATGAGTTAATATGAGTAGCTACCTACACCTGTATTAAATCTGATCTGGATCACATGTAATGAGTTAATATGAGTAGCTACCTTCACCTGTATTAAATTTGATCTGGATCACATGTAATGAGTTAATATGAGTAGCTACCTACACCCGTATTAAATCTGATCTGGATCACATGTAATGAGTCAATATGAATAGCTACCTTCACCTGTATTAAATCTGATCTGGATCACATGTAATGAGTCAATATGAATAGCTACCTTCACCTGTATTAAATCTGATCTGGATCACATCATGTAATGAGTCAATATGAGTAGCTACCTACACCTGTATTAAATCTGATCTGGATCACATGTAATGAGTTAATATGAGTAGCTACCTACACCTGTATTAAATCTGATCTGGATCACATGTAATGAGTCAATATGAGTAGCTACCTACACCTGTATTAAATCTGATCTGGATCACATCATGTAATGAGTTAATATGAATAGCTACCTACACCTGTAAATCTGATCTGGATCACATCATCTAATGAGTCAATATGAGTAGCTACCTACACCTGTATTAAATCTGATCTGGATCACATGTAATGAGTCAATATGAGTAGCTACCTACACCTGTATTAAATCTGATCTGGATCACATCATGTAATGAGTCAATATGAGTAGCTACCTACACCTGTATTAAATCTGATCTGGATCACATGTAATGAGTTAATATGAGTAGCTACCTACACCTGTATTAAATCTGATCTGGATCACATGTAATGAGTCAATATGAGTAGCTACCTACACCTGTATTAAATCTGATCTGGATCACATCATGTAATGAGTTAATATGAGTAGCTACCTACACCCGTATTAAATCTGATCTGGATCACATGTAATGAGTCAATATGAGTAGCTACCTACACCTGTATTAAATCTGATCTGGATCACATGTAATGAGTCAATATGAGTAGCTACCTACACCTGTATTAAATCTGATCTGGATCACATGTAATGAGTCAATATGAGTAGCTACCTACACCTGTATTAAATCTGATCTGGATCACATGTAATGAGTCAATATGAGTAGCTACCTTCACCTGTATTAAATTTGATCTGGATCACATGTAATGAGTTAATATGAGTAGCTACCTACACCCGTATTAAATCTGATCTGGATCACATGTAATGAGTCAATATGAATAGCTACCTTCACCTGTATTAAATCTGATCTGGATCACATCATGTAATGAGTCAATATGAGTAGCTACCTACACCTGTATTAAATCTGATCTGGATCACATGTAATGAGTTAATATGAGTAGCTACCTACACCTGTATTAAATCTGATCTGGATCACATGTAATGAGTCAATATGAGTAGCTACCTACACCTGTATTAAATCTGATCTGGATCACATCATGTAATGAGTTAATATGAATAGCTACCTACACCTGTAAATCTGATCTGGATCACATCATCTAATGAGTCAATATGAGTAGCTACCTACACCTGTATTAAATCTGATCTGGATCACATGTAATGAGTCAATATGAGTAGCTACCTACACCTGTATTAAATCTGATCTGGATCACATCATGTAATGAGTCAATATGAGTAGCTACCTACACCTGTATTAAATCTGATCTGGATCACATGTAATGAGTTAATATGAGTAGCTACCTACACCTGTATTAAATCTGATCTGGATCACATGTAATGAGTCAATATGAGTAGCTACCTACACCTGTATTAAATCTGATCTGGATCACATCATGTAATGAGTTAATATGAGTAGCTACCTACACCCGTATTAAATCTGATCTGGATCACATGTAATGAGTCAATATGAGTAGCTACCTACACCTGTATTAAATCTGATCTGGATCACATGTAATGAGTCAATATGAGTAGCTACCTACACCTGTATTAAATCTGATCTGGATCACATGTAATGAGTCAATATGAGTAGCTACCTACACCTGTATTAAATCTGATCTGGATCACATCATGTAATGAGTTAATATGAGTAGCTACCTACATCCGTATTAAATCTGATCTGGATCACATGTAATGAGTCAATATGAGTAGCTACCTACACCTGTATTAAATCTGATCTGGATCACATCATGTAATGAGTTAATATAAGTAGCTACCTACACCTGTATTAAATCTGATCTGGATCACATGTAATGAGTCAATATGAGTAGCTACCTACACCAGCATTAAATCTGATCTGGATCACATGTAATGAGTCAATATGAGTAGCTACCTACACCTGTATTAAATCTGATCTGGATCACATGTAATGAGTTAATATGAGTAGCTACCTACACCTGTATTAAATCTGATCTGGATCACATCATGTAATGAGTTAATATAAGTAGCTACCTACACCTGTATTAAATCTGATCTGGATCACATGTAATGAGTTAATATGAGTAGCTACCTTCACCTGTATTAAATTTGATCTGGATCACATGTAATGAGTCAATATGAGTAGCTACCTACACCAGCATTAAATCTGATCTGGATCACATGTAATGAGTCAATATGCGGTTATGGAACCGCCACCTGTCCCAGACCTGTTGTTTTTCAACTCTTGATGATCGGCTATGAAAAGCCAACTGAAAATTATTCATGATTATTATTTGACCATGCTTGTCACTTATGAACATTTTTGAACATCTTGGCATAGTTCTGTTATAATCTCCACCCGGCACAGCCAGAAGAGGACTGGCCACCCCTCATAGCCTGGTTCCTCTCTAGGTTTCTTCCTAGGTTTTGGCCTTTCTAGGGAGTTTTTCCTAGCCACCGTGCTTCTACACCTGCATTACTAGCTGTTTGGGGTTTTAGGCTGGGTGTCTGTACAGCACTTCGAGATATTAGCTGATGTACGAAGGGCTATATAAAATAAAATTGATTGATTGATTGATTCAATATAAGTAGCTACCTACACCTGTATTACATCTGATCTGGATCACATCATGTAATGAGTCAATATGAGTAGCTACCTACACCTGTATTAAATCTGATCTGGATCACATGTAATGAGTTAATATGAGTAGCTACCTACACCTGTATTAAATCTGATCTGGATCACATGTAATGAGTCAATATGAGTAGCTACCTACACCTGTATTAAATCTGATCTGGATCACATCATGTAATGAGTTAATATGAGTAGCTACCTACACCCGTATTAAATCTGATCTGGATCACATGTAATGAGTCAATATGAGTAGCTACCTACACCTGTATTAAATCTGATCTGGATCACATGTAATGAGTCAATATGAGTAGCTACCTACACCTGTATTAAATCTGATCTGGATCACATGTAATGAGTCAATATGAATAGCTACCTTCACCTGTATTAAATCTGATCTGGATCACATCATGTAATGAGTCAATATGAGTAGCTACCTACACCTGTATTAAATCTGATCTGGATCACATGTAATGAGTTAATATGAGTAGCTACCTACACCTGTATTAAATCTGATCTGGATCACATGTAATGAGTCAATATGAGTAGCTACCTACACCTGTATTAAATCTGATCTGGATCACATCATGTAATGAGTTAATATGAATAGCTACCTACACCTGTAAATCTGATCTGGATCACATCATCTAATGAGTCAATATGAGTAGCTACCTACACCTGTATTAAATCTGATCTGGATCACATGTAATGAGTCAATATGAGTAGCTACCTACACCTGTATTAAATCTGATCTGGATCACATCATGTAATGAGTCAATATGAGTAGCTACCTACACCTGTATTAAATCTGATCTGGATCACATGTAATGAGTTAATATGAGTAGCTACCTACACCTGTATTAAATCTGATCTGGATCACATCATGTAATGAGTTAATATGAGTAGCTACCTACACCCGTATTAAATCTGATCTGGATCACATGTAATGAGTCAAAATGAGTAGCTACCTACACCTGTATTAAATCTGATCTGGATCACATGTAATGAGTCAATATGAGTAGCTACCTACACCTGTATTAAATCTGATCTGGATCACATCATGTAATGAGTCAATATGAGTAGCTACCTACACCTGTATTAAATCTGATCTGGATCACATGTAATGAGTTAATATGAGTAGCTACCTACACCTGTATTAAATCTGATCTGGATCACATCATGTAATGAGTTAATATGAGTAGCTACCTACACCCGTATTAAATCTGATCTGGATCACATGTAATGAGTCAAAATGAGTAGCTACCTACACCTGTATTAAATCTGATCTGGATCACATCATGTAATGAGTTAATATAAGTAGCTACCTACACCTGTATTAAATCTGATCTGGATCACATGTAATGAGTCAATATGAGTAGCTACCTACACCAGCATTAAATCTGATCTGGATCACATGTAATGAGTCAATATAAGTAGCTACCTACACCTGTATTACATCTGATCTGGATCACATCATCTAATGAGTCAATATGAGTAGCTACCTACACCTGTATTAAATCTGATCTGGATCACATGTAATGAGTTAATATGAGTAGCTACCTACACCTGTATTAAATCTGATCTGGATCACATCATGTAATGAGTTAATATGAGTAGCTACCTACACCTGTATTAAATCTGATCTGGATCACATGTAATGAGTCAATATGAGTAGCTACCTACACCTGTATTAAATCTGATCTGGATCACATCATGTAATGAGTCAATATGAGTAGCTACCTACACCTGTATTAAATCTGATCTGGATCACATGTAATGAGTCAATATGAGTAGCTACCTACACCTGTATTAAATCTGATCTGGATCACATGTAATGAGTCAATATGAATAGCTACCTACACCTGTATTAAATCTGATCTGGATCACATCATGTAATGAGTCAATATGAGTAGCTACCTACACCTGTATTAAATCTGATCTGGATCACATCATGTAATGAGTTAATATGAGTAGCTACCTACACCTGTATTAAATCTGATCTGGATCACATGTAATGAGTCAATATGAGTAGCTACCTACACCTGTATTAAATCTGATCTGGATCACATCATGTAATGAGTTATTATAAGTAGCTACCTACACCTGTATTAAATCTGATCTGGATCACATGTAATGAGTCAATATGAGTAGCTACCTACACCAGCATTAAATCTGATCTGGATCACATGTAATGAGTCAATATAAGTAGCTACCTACACCTGTATTACATCTGATCTGGATCACATCATGTAATGAGTCAATATGAGTAGCTACCTTCACCTGTATTAAATCTGATCTGGATCACATGTAATGAGTTAATATGAGTAGCTACCTACACCTGTATTAAATCTGATCTGGATCACATCATGTAATGAGTTAATATGAGTAGCTACCTACACCTGTATTAAATCTGATCTGGATCACATGTAATGAGTCAATGTGAATAGCTACCTTCACCTGTATTAAATCTGATCTGGATCACATCATGTAATGAGTCAATATGAGTAGCTACCTACACCTGTATTAAATCTGATCTGGATCACATGTAATGAGTTAATATGAGTAGCTACCTACACCTGTATTAAATCTGATCTGGATCACATCATGTAATGAGTTAATATAAGTAGCTACCTACACCTGTATTAAATCTGATCTGGATCACATGTAATGAGTTAATATGAGTAGCTACCTACACCTGTATTAAATCTGATCTGGATCACATCATGTAATGAGTTAATATGAGTAGCTACCTACACCTGTATTAAATCTGATCTGGATCACATGTAATGAGTCAATGTGAATAGCTACCTTCACCTGTATTAAATCTGATCTGGATCACATCATGTAATGAGTCAATATGAGTAGCTACCTACACCTGTATTAAATCTGATCTGGATCACATGTAATGAGTTAATATGAGTAGCTACCTACACCTGTATTAAATCTGATCTGGATCACATCATGTAATGAGTTAATATAAGTAGCTACCTACACCTGTATTAAATCTGATCTGGATCACATGTAATGAGTTAATATGAGTAGCTACCTTCACCTGTATTAAATTTGATCTGGATCACATGTAATGAGTTAATATGAGTAGCTACCTACACCCGTATTAAATCTGATCTGGATCACATGTAATGAGTCAATATGAATAGCTACCTACACCCGTATTAAATCTGATCTGGATCACATGTAATGAGTCAATATGAATAGCTACCTACACCTGTATTAAATCTGATCTGGATCACATGTAATGAGTCAATATGAGTAGCTACCTTCACCTGTATTAAATTTGATCTGGATCACATGTAATGAGTTAATATGAGTAGCTACCTACACCCGTATTAAATCTGATCTGGATCACATGTAATGAGTCAATATGAATAGCTACCTACACCTGTATTAAATCTGATCTGGATCACATGTAATGAGTCAATATGAATAGCTACCTACACCTGTATTAAATCTGATCTGGATCACATGTAATGAGTCAATATGAATAGCTACCTACACCTGTATTAAATCTGATCTGGATCACATCATGTAATGAGTTAATATGAATAGCTACCTACACCTGTAAATCTGATCTGGATCACATCATCGAATGAGTCAATATGAGTAGCTACCTACACCTGTATTAAATCTGATCTGGATCACATGTAATGAGTCAATATGAGTAGCTACCTACACCTGTATTAAATCTGATCTGGATCACATCATGTAATGAGTCAATATGAGTAGCTACCTACACCTGTATTAAATCTGATCTGGATCACATGTAATGAGTTAATATGAGTAGCTACCTACACCTGTATTAAATCTGATCTGGATCACATGTAATGAGTTAATATGAGTAGCTACCTACACCCGTATTAAATCTGATCTGGATCACATGTAATGAGTCAATATGAATAGCTACCTACACCTGTATTAAATCTGATCTGGATCACATGTAATGAGTCAATATGAATAGCTACCTTCACCTGTATTAAATCTGATCTGGATCACATCATGTAATGAGTCAATATGAGTAGCTACCTACACCTGTATTAAATCTGATCTGGATCACATGTAATGAGTTAATATGAGTAGCTACCTACACCTGTATTAAATCTGATCTGGATCACATGTAATGAGTCAATATGAGTAGCTACCTACACCTGTATTAAATCTGATCTGGATCACATCATGTAATGAGTTAATATGAATAGCTAACTACACCTGTAAATCTGATCTGGATCACATCATCTAATGAGTCAATATGAGTAGCTACCTACACCTGTATTAAATCTGATCTGGATCACATGTAATGAGTCAATATGAGTAGCTACCTACACCTGTATTAAATCTGATCTGGATCACATCATGTAATGAGTCAATATGAGTAGCTACCTACACCTGTATTAAATCTGATCTGGATCACATGTAATGAGTTAATATGAGTAGCTACCTACACCTGTATTAAATCTGATCTGGATCACATGTAATGAGTCAATATGAGTAGCTACCTACACCTGTATTAAATCTGATCTGGATCACATCATGTAATGAGTTAATATGAGTAGCTACCTACACCCGTATTAAATCTGATCTGGATCACATGTAATGAGTCAATATGAGTAGCTACCTACACCTGTATTAAATCTGATCTGGATCACATGTAATGAGTCAATATGAGTAGCTACCTACACCTGTATTAAATCTGATCTGGATCACATGTAATGAGTCAATATGAGTAGCTACCTACACCTGTATTAAATCTGATCTGGATCACATCATGTAATGAGTTAATATGAGTAGCTACCTACACCCGTATTAAATCTGATCTGGATCACATGTAATGAGTCAATATGAGTAGCTACCTACACCTGTATTAAATCTGATCTGGATCACATCATGTAATGAGTTAATATAAGTAGCTACCTACACCTGTATTAAATCTGATCTGGATCACATGTAATGAGTCAATATGAGTAGCTACCTACACAAGCATTAAATCTGATCTGGATCACATGTAATGAGTCAATATGAGTAGCTACCTACACCTGTATTAAATCTGATCTGGATCACATGTAATGAGTTAATATGAGTAGCTACCTACACCTGTATTAAATCTGATCTGGATCACATCATGTAATGAGTTAATATAAGTAGCTACCTACACCTGTATTAAATCTGATCTGGATCACATGTAATGAGTTAATATGAGTAGCTACCTTCACCTGTATTAAATTTGATCTGGATCACATGTAATGAGTCAATATGAGTAGCTACCTACACCAGCATTAAATCTGATCTGGATCACATGTAATGAGTCAATATGCGGTTATGGAACCGCCACCTGTCCCAGACCTGTTGTTTTTCAACTCTTGATGATCGGCTATGAAAAGCCAACTGAAAATTATTCATGATTATTATTTGACCATGCTTGTCACTTATGAACATTTTTGAACATCTTGGCATAGTTCTGTTATAATCTCCACCCGGCACAGCCAGAAGAGGACTGGCCACCCCTCATAGCCTGGTTCCTCTCTAGGTTTCTTCCTAGGTTTTGGCCTTTCTAGGGAGTTTTTCCTAGCCACCGTGCTTCTACACCTGCATTACTAGCTGTTTGGGGTTTTAGGCTGGGTGTCTGTACAGCACTTCGAGATATTAGCTGATGTACGAAGGGCTATATAAAATAAAATTGATTGATTGATTGATTCAATATAAGTAGCTACCTACACCTGTATTACATCTGATCTGGATCACATCATGTAATGAGTCAATATGAGTAGCTACCTACACCTGTATTAAATCTGATCTGGATCACATGTAATGAGTTAATATGAGTAGCTACCTACACCTGTATTAAATCTGATCTGGATCACATGTAATGAGTCAATATGAGTAGCTACCTACACCTGTATTAAATCTGATCTGGATCACATCATGTAATGAGTTAATATGAGTAGCTACCTACACCCGTATTAAATCTGATCTGGATCACATGTAATGAGTCAATATGAGTAGCTACCTACACCTATATTAAATCTGATCTGGATCACATGTAATGAGTCAATATGAGTAGCTACCTACACCTGTATTAAATCTGATCTGGATCACATGTAATGAGTCAATATGAGTAGCTACCTACACCTGTATTAAATCTGATCTGGATCACATCATGTAATGAGTTAATATGAGTAGCTACCTACACCCGTATTAAATCTGATCTGGATCACATGTAATGAGTCAAAATGAGTAGCTACCTACACCTGTATTAAATCTGATCTGGATCACATCATGTAATGAGTTAATATAAGTAGCTACCTACACCTGTATTAAATCTGATCTGGATCACATGTAATGAGTCAATATGAGTAGCTACCTACACCAGCATTAAATCTGATCTGGATCACATGTAATGAGTCAATATAAGTAGCTACCTACACCTGTATTACATCTGATCTGGATCACATCATCTAATGAGTCAATATGAGTAGCTACCTACACCTGTATTAAATCTGATCTGGATCACATGTAATGAGTTAATATGAGTAGCTACCTACACCTGTATTAAATCTGATCTGGATCACATCATGTAATGAGTTAATATGAGTAGCTACCTACACCTGTATTAAATCTGATCTGGATCGCATGTAATGAGTCAATATGAATAGCTACCTACACCTGTATTAAATCTGATCTGGATCACATCATGTAATGAGTTAATATGAATAGCTACCTACACCTGTAAATCTGATCTGGATCACATCATCGAATGAGTCAATATGAGTAGCTACCTACACCTGTATTAAATCTGATCTGGATCACATGTAATGAGTCAATATGAGTAGCTACCTACACCTGTATTAAATCTGATCTGGATCACATCATGTAATGAGTCAATATGAGTAGCTACCTACACCTGTATTAAATCTGATCTGGATCACATGTAATGAGTTAATATGAGTAGCTACCTACACCTGTATTAAATTTGATCTGGATCACATGTAATGAGTTAATATGAGTAGCTACCTACACCCGTATTAAATCTGATCTGGATCACATGTAATGAGTCAATATGAATAGCTACCTACACCTGTATTAAATCTGATCTGGATCACATGTAATGAGTCAATATGAATAGCTACCTTCACCTGTATTAAATCTGATCTGGATCACATCATGTAATGAGTCAATATGAGTAGCTACCTACACCTGTATTAAATCTGATCTGGATCACATGTAATGAGTTAATATGAGTAGCTACCTACACCTGTATTAAATCTGATCTGGATCACATGTAATGAGTCAATATGAGTAGCTACCTACACCTGTATTAAATCTGATCTGGATCACATCATGTAATGAGTTAATATGAATAGCTAACTACACCTGTAAATCTGATCTGGATCACATCATCTAATGAGTCAATATGAGTAGCTACCTACACCTGTATTAAATCTGATCTGGATCACATGTAATGAGTCAATATGAGTAGCTACCTACACCTGTATTAAATCTGATCTGGATCACATCATGTAATGAGTCAATATGAGTAGCTACCTACACCTGTATTAAATCTGATCTGGATCACATGTAATGAGTTAATATGAGTAGCTACCTACACCTGTATTAAATCTGATCTGGATCACATGTAATGAGTCAATATGAGTAGCTACCTACACCTGTATTAAATCTGATCTGGATCACATCATGTAATGAGTTAATATGAGTAGCTACCTACACCCGTATTAAATCTGATCTGGATCACATGTAATGAGTCAATATGAGTAGCTACCTACACCTGTATTAAATCTGATCTGGATCACATGTAATGAGTCAATATGAGTAGCTATCTACACCTGTATTAAATCTGATCTGGATCACATGTAATGAGTCAATATGAGTAGCTACCTACACCTGTATTAAATCTGATCTGGATCACATCATGTAATGAGTTAATATGAGTAGCTACCTACACCCGTATTAAATCTGATCTGGATCACATGTAATGAGTCAATATGAGTAGCTACCTACACCTGTATTAAATCTGATCTGGATCACATCATGTAATGAGTTAATATAAGTAGCTACCTACACCTGTATTAAATCTGATCTGGATCACATGTAATGAGTCAATATGAGTAGCTACCTACACAAGCATTAAATCTGATCTGGATCACATGTAATGAGTCAATATGAGTAGCTACCTACACCTGTATTAAATCTGATCTGGATCACATGTAATGAGTTAATATGAGTAGCTACCTACACCTGTATTAAATCTGATCTGGATCACATCATGTAATGAGTTAATATAAGTAGCTACCTACACCTGTATTAAATCTGATCTGGATCACATGTAATGAGTTAATATGAGTAGCTACCTTCACCTGTATTAAATTTGATCTGGATCACATGTAATGAGTCAATATGAGTAGCTTCCTACACCAGCATTAAATCTGATCTGGATCACATGTAATGAGTCAATATGCGGTTATGGAACCGCCACCTGTCCCAGACCTGTTGTTTTTCAACTCTTGATGATCGGCTATGAAAAGCCAACTGAAAATTATTCATGATTATTATTTGACCATGCTTGTCACTTATGAACATTTTTGAACATCTTGGCATAGTTCTGTTATAATCTCCACCCGGCACAGCCAGAAGAGGACTGGCCACCCCTCATAGCCTGGTTCCTCTCTAGGTTTCTTCCTAGGTTTTGGCCTTTCTAGGGAGTTTTTCCTAGCCACCGTGCTTCTACACCTGCATTACTAGCTGTTTGGGGTTTTAGGCTGGGTGTCTGTACAGCACTTCGAGATATTAGCTGATGTACGAAGGGCTATATAAAATAAAATTGATTGATTGATTGATTCAATATAAGTAGCTACCTACACCTGTATTACATCTGATCTGGATCACATCATGTAATGAGTCAATATGAGTAGCTACCTACACCTGTATTAAATCTGATCTGGATCACATGTAATGAGTTAATATGAGTAGCTACCTACACCTGTATTAAATCTGATCTGGATCACATGTAATGAGTCAATATGAGTAGCTACCTACACCTATATTAAATCTGATCTGGATCACATGTAATGAGTCAATATGAGTAGCTACCTACACCTGTATTAAATCTGATCTGGATCACATGTAATGAGTCAATATGAGTAGCTACCTACACCTGTATTAAATCTGATCTGGATCACATCATGTAATGAGTTAATATGAGTAGCTACCTACACCCGTATTAAATCTGATCTGGATCACATGTAATGAGTCAAAATGAGTAGCTACCTACACCTGTATTAAATCTGATCTGGATCACATCATGTAATGAGTTAATATAAGTAGCTACCTACACCTGTATTAAATCTGATCTGGATCACATGTAATGAGTCAATATGAGTAGCTACCTACACCAGCATTAAATCTGATCTGGATCACATGTAATGAGTCAATATAAGTAGCTACCTACACCTGTATTACATCTGATCTGGATCACATCATCTAATGAGTCAATATGAGTAGCTACCTACACCTGTATTAAATCTGATCTGGATCACATGTAATGAGTTAATATGAGTAGCTACCTACACCTGTATTAAATCTGATCTGGATCACATCATGTAATGAGTTAATATGAGTAGCTACCTACACCTGTATTAAATCTGATCTGGATCGCATGTAATGAGTCAATATGAGTAGCTACCTACACCTGTATTAAATCTGATCTGGATCACATCATGTAATGAGTCAATATGAGTAGCTACCTACACCTGTATTAAATCTGATCTGGATCACATGTAATGAGTCAATATGAGTAGCTACCTACACCTGTATTAAATCTGATCTGGATCACATGTAATGAGTCAATATGAATAGCTACCTACACCTGTATTAAATCTGATCTGGATCACATCATGTAATGAGTCAATATGAGTAGCTACCTACACCTGTATTAAATCTGATCTGGATCACATCATGTAATGAGTTAATATGAGTAGCTACCTACACCTGTATTAAATCTGATCTGGATCACATGTAATGAGTCAATATGAGTAGCTACCTACACCTGTATTAAATCTGATCTGGATCACATGTAATGAGTCAATATGAGTAGCTACCTACACCAGCATTAAATCTGATCTGGATCACATGTAATGAGTCAATATAAGTAGCTACCTACACCTGTATAACATCTGATCTGGATCACATCATGTAATGAGTCAATATGAGTAGCTACCTTCACCTGTATTAAATCTGATCTGGATCACATGTAATGAGTTAATATGAGTAGCTACCTACACCTGTATTAAATCTGATCTGGATCACATCATGTAATGAGTTAATATGAGTAGCTACCTACACCTGTATTAAATCTGATCTGGATCACATGTAATGAGTCAATGTGAATAGCTACCTTCACCTGTATTAAATCTGATCTGGATCACATCATGTAATGAGTCAATATGAGTAGCTACCTACACCTGTATTAAATCTGATCTGGATCACATGTAATGAGTTAATATGAGTAGCTACCTACACCTGTATTAAATCTGATCTGGATCACATCATGTAATGAGTTAATATAAGTAGCTACCTACACCTGTATTAAATCTGATCTGGATCACATGTAATGAGTTAATATGAGTAGCTACCTTCACCTGTATTAAATTTGATCTGGATCACATGTAATGAGTTAATATGAGTAGCTACCTACACCCGTATTAAATCTGATCTGGATCACATGTAATGAGTCAATATGAATAGCTACCTACACCTGTATTAAATCTGATCTGGATCACATCATGTAATGAGTAAATATGAGTAGCTACCTACACCTGTATTAAATCTGATCTGGATCACATGTAATGAGTCAATATGAATAGCTACCTTCACCTGTATTAAATCTGATCTGGATCACATCATGTAATGAGTCAATATGAGTAGCTACCTACACCTGTATTAAATCTGATCTGGATCACATGTAATGAGTTAATATGAGTAGCTACCTACACCTGTATTAAATCTGATCTGGATCACATCATGTAATGAGTTAATATGAGTAGCTACCTACACCTGTATTAAATCTGATCTGGATCACATGTAATGAGTCAATATGAGTAGCTACCTACACCTGTATTAAATCTGATCTGGATCACATGTAATGAGTTAATATGAGTAGCTACCTACACCTGTATTAAATCTGATCTGGATCACATCATGTAATGAGTTAATATGAGTAGCTACCTACACCTGTATTAAATCTGATCTGGATCACATGTAATGAGTCAATATGAGTAGCTACCTACACCTGTATTAAATCTGACCTGGATCACATGTAATGAGTCAATATGAGTAGCTACCTACACCTGTATTAAATCTGATCTGGATCACATGTAATGAGTCAATATGAGTAGCTACCTACACCTGTATTAAATCTGATCTGGATCACATGTAATGAGTCAATATGAGTAGCTACCTACACCTGTATTAAATCTGATCTGGATCACATCATGTAATGAGTTAATATAAGTAGCTACCTACACCTGTATTAAATCTGACCTGGATCACATGTAATGAGTCAATATGAGTAGCTACCTACACCTGTATTAAATCTGATCTGGATCACATGTAATGAGTCAATATGAGTAGCTACCTACACCTGTATTAAATCTGATCTGGATCACATGTAATGAGTCAATATGAGTAGCTACCTACACCTGTATTAAATCTGATCTGGATCACATCATGTAATGAGTTAATATAAGTAGCTACCTACACCTGTATTAAATCTGATCTGGATCACATGTAATGAGTCAATATGAGTAGCTACCTACACCAGCATTAAATCTGATCTGGATCACATGTAATGAGTCAATATAAGTAGCTACCTACACCTGTATAACATCTGATCTGGATCACATCATGTAATGAGTCAATATGAGTAGCTACCTTCACCTGTATTAAATCTGATCTGGATCACATGTAATGAGTTAATATGAGTAGCTACCTACACCTGTATTAAATCTGATCTGGATCACATCATGTAATGAGTTAATATGAGTAGCTACCTACACCTGTATTAAATCTGATCTGGATCACATGTAATGAGTCAATGTGAATAGCTACCTTCACCTGTATTAAATCTGATCTGGATCACATCATGTAATGAGTCAATATGAGTAGCTACCTACACCTGTATTAAATCTGATCTGGATCACATGTAATGAGTTAATATGAGTAGCTACCTACACCTGTATTAAATCTGATCTGGATCACATCATGTAATGAGTTAATATGAGTAGCTACCTACACCTGTATTAAATCTGATCTGGATCACATGTAATGAGTCAATATGAGTAGCTACCTACACCTGTATTAAATCTGACCTGGATCACATGTAATGAGTCAATATGAGTAGCTACCTACACCTGTATTAAATCTGATCTGGATCACATGTAATGAGTCAATATGAGTAGCTACCTACACCTGTATTAAATCTGATCTGGATCACATGTAATGAGTCAATATGAGTAGCTACCTACACCTGTATTAAATCTGATCTGGATCACATCATGTAATGAGTTAATATAAGTAGCTACCTACACCTGTATTAAATCTGACCTGGATCACATGTAATGAGTCAATATGAGTAGCTACCTACACCTGTATTAAATCTGATCTGGATCACATGTAATGAGTCAATATGAGTAGCTACCTACACCTGTATTAAATCTGATCTGGATCACATGTAATGAGTCAATATGAGTAGCTACCTACACCTGTATTAAATCTGATCTGGATCACATCATGTAATGAGTTAATATAAGTAGCTACCTACACCTGTATTAAATCTGATCTGGATCACATGTAATGAGTCAATATGAGTAGCTACCTACACCAGCATTAAATCTGATCTGGATCACATGTAATGAGTCAATATAAGTAGCTACCTACACCTGTATAACATCTGATCTGGATCACATCATGTAATGAGTCAATATGAGTAGCTACCTTCACCTGTATTAAATCTGATCTGGATCACATGTAATGAGTTAATATGAGTAGCTACCTACACCTGTATTAAATCTGATCTGGATCACATCATGTAATGAGTTAATATGAGTAGCTACCTACACCTGTATTAAATCTGATCTGGATCACATGTAATGAGTCAATGTGAATAGCTACCTTCACCTGTATTAAATCTGATCTGGATCACATCATGTAATGAGTCAATATGAGTAGCTACCTACACCTGTATTAAATCTGATCTGGATCACATGTAATGAGTTAATATGAGTAGCTACCTACACCTGTATTAAATCTGATCTGGATCACATCATGTAATGAGTTAATATAAGTAGCTACCTACACCTGTATTAAATCTGATCTGGATCACATGTAATGAGTTAATATGAGTAGCTACCTTCACCTGTATTAAATTTGATCTGGATCACATGTAATGAGTTAATATGAGTAGCTACCTACACCCGTATTAAATCTGATCTGGATCACATGTAATGAGTCAATATGAATAGCTACCTACACCTGTATTAAATCTGATCTGGATCACATCATGTAATGAGTAAATATGAGTAGCTACCTACACCTGTATTAAATCTGATCTGGATCACATGTAATGAGTCAATATGAATAGCTACCTTCACCTGTATTAAATCTGATCTGGATCACATCATGTAATGAGTCAATATGAGTAGCTACCTACACCTGTATTAAATCTGATCTGGATCACATGTAATGAGTTAATATGAGTAGCTACCTACACCTGTATTAAATCTGATCTGGATCACATCATGTAATGAGTTAATATGAGTAGCTACCTACACCTGTATTAAATCTGATCTGGATCACATGTAATGAGTCAATATGAGTAGCTACCTACACCTGTATTAAATCTGACCTGGATCACATGTAATGAGTCAATATGAGTAGCTACCTACACCTGTATTAAATCTGATCTGGATCACATGTAATGAGTCAATATGAATAGCTACTTACACCTGTATTAAATCTGATCTGGATCACATGTAATGAGTCAATATGAGTAGCTACCTACACCTGTATTAAATCTGATCTGGATCACATCATGTAATGAGTTAATATGGGTAGCTACCTACACCCGTATTAAATCTGATCTGGATCACATGTAATGAGTCAATATGAGTAGCTACCTACACCTGTATTAAATCTGATCTGGATCACATGTAATGAGTCAATATGAGTAGCTACCTACACCTGTATTAAATCTGATCTGGATCACATGTAATGAGTCAATATGAGTAGCTACCTACACCTGTATTAAATCTGATCTGGATCACATGTAATGAGTCAATATAAGTAGCTACCTTCACCTGTATTAAATTTGATCTGGATCACATGTAATGAGTTAATATGAGTAGCTACCTACACCCGTATTAAATCTGATCTGGATCACATGTAATGAGTCAATATGAATAGCTACCTACACCTGTATTAAATCTGATCTGGATCACATGTAATGAGTCAATATGAATAGCTACCTTCACCTGTATTAAATCTGATCTGGATCACATCATGTAATGAGTCAATATGAGTAGCTACCTACACCTGTATTAAATCTGATCTGGATCACATGTAATGAGTTAATATGAGTAGCTACCTACACCTGTATTAAATCTGATCTGGATCACATGTAATGAGTCAATATGAGTAGCTACCTACACCTGTATTAAATCTGATCTGGATCACATCATGTAATGAGTTAATATGAATAGCTACCTACACCTGTAAATCTGATCTGGATCACATCATCTAATGAGTCAATATGAGTAGCTACCTACACCTGTATTAAATCTGATCTGGATCACATGTAATGAGTCAATATGAGTAGCTACCTACACCTGTATTAAATCTGATCTGGATCACATCATGTAATGAGTCAATATGAGTAGCTACCTACACCTGTATTAAATCTGATCTGGATCACATGTAATGAGTTAATATGAGTAGCTACCTACACCTGTATTAAATCTGATCTGGATCACATGTAATGAGTCAATATGAGTAGCTACCTACACCTGTATTAAATCTGATCTGGATCACATCATGTAATGAGTTAATATGAGTAGCTACCTACACCCGTATTAAATCTGATCTGGATCACATGTAATGAGTCAATATGAGTAGCTACCTACACCTGTATTAAATCTGATCTGGATCACATGTAATGAGTCAATATGAGTAGCTACCTACACCTGTATTAAATCTGATCTGGATCACATGTAATGAGTCAATATGAGTAGCTACCTACACCTGTATTAAATCTGATCTGGATCACATCATGTAATGAGTTAATATGAGTAGCTACCTACACCCGTATTAAATCTGATCTGGATCACATGTAATGAGTCAATATGAGTAGCTACCTACACCTGTATTAAATCTGATCTGGATCACATCATGTAATGAGTTAATATAAGTAGCTACCTACACCTGTATTAAATCTGATCTGGATCACATGTAATGAGTCAATATGAGTAGCTACCTACACCAGCATTAAATCTGATCTGGATCACATGTAATGAGTCAATATGAGTAGCTACCTACACCTGTATTAAATCTGATCTGGATCACATGTAATGAGTTAATATGAGTAGCTACCTACACCTGTATTAAATCTGATCTGGATCACATCATGTAATGAGTTAATATAAGTAGCTACCTACACCTGTATTAAATCTGATCTGGATCACATGTAATGAGTTAATATGAGTAGCTACCTTCACCTGTATTAAATTTGATCTGGATCACATGTAATGAGTCAATATGAGTAGCTACCTACACCAGCATTAAATCTGATCTGGATCACATGTAATGAGTCAATATGCGGTTATGGAACCGCCACCTGTCCCAGACCTGTTGTTTTTCAACTCTTGATGATCGGCTATGAAAAGCCAACTGAAAATTATTCATGATTATTATTTGACCATGCTTGTCACTTATGAACATTTTTGAACATCTTGGCATAGTTCTGTTATAATCTCCACCCGGCACAGCCAGAAGAGGACTGGCCACCCCTCATAGCCTGGTTCCTCTCTAGGTTTCTTCCTAGGTTTTGGCCTTTCTAGGGAGTTTTTCCTAGCCACCGTGCTTCTACACCTGCATTACTAGCTGTTTGGGGTTTTAGGCTGGGTGTCTGTACAGCACTTCGAGATATTAGCTGATGTACGAAGGGCTATATAAAATAAAATTGATTGATTGATTGATTCAATATAAGTAGCTACCTACACCTGTATTACATCTGATCTGGATCACATCATGTAATGAGTCAATATGAGTAGCTACCTACACCTGTATTAAATCTGATCTGGATCACATGTAATGAGTTAATATGAGTAGCTACCTACACCTGTATTAAATCTGATCTGGATCACATGTAATGAGTCAATATGAGTAGCTACCTACACCTGTATTAAATCTGATCTGGATCACATCATGTAATGAGTTAATATGAGTAGCTACCTACACCCGTATTAAATCTGATCTGGATCACATGTAATGAGTCAATATGAGTAGCTACCTACACCTGTATTAAATCTGATCTGGATCACATGTAATGAGTCAATATGAGTAGCTACCTACACCTGTATTAAATCTGATCTGGATCACATGTAATGAGTCAATATGAGTAGCTACCTACACCTGTATTAAATCTGATCTGGATCACATCATGTAATGAGTCAATATGAGTAGCTACCTACACCTGTATTAAATCTGATCTGGATCACATGTAATGAGTTAATATGAGTAGCTACCTACACCTGTATTAAATCTGATCTGGATCACATCATGTAATGAGTTAATATGAGTAGCTACCTACACCTGTATTAAATCTGATCTGGATCACATGTAATGAGTCAATATGAGTAGCTACCTACACCTGTATTAAATCTGACCTGGATCACATGTAATGAGTCAATATGAGTAGCTACCTACACCTGTATTAAATCTGATCTGGATCACATGTAATGAGTCAATATGAATAGCTACTTACACCTGTATTAAATCTGATCTGGATCACATGTAATGAGTCAATATGAGTAGCTACCTACACCTGTATTAAATCTGATCTGGATCACATCATGTAATGAGTTAATATGGGTAGCTACCTACACCCGTATTAAATCTGATCTGGATCACATGTAATGAGTCAATATGAGTAGCTACCTACACCTGTATTAAATCTGATCTGGATCACATGTAATGAGTCAATATGAGTAGCTACCTACACCTGTATTAAATCTGATCTGGATCACATGTAATGAGTCAATATGAGTAGCTACCTACACCTGTATTAAATCTGATCTGGATCACATGTAATGAGTCAATATAAGTAGCTACCTTCACCTGTATTAAATTTGATCTGGATCACATGTAATGAGTTAATATGAGTAGCTACCTACACCCGTATTAAATCTGATCTGGATCACATGTAATGAGTCAATATGAATAGCTACCTACACCTGTATTAAATCTGATCTGGATCACATGTAATGAGTCAATATGAATAGCTACCTTCACCTGTATTAAATCTGATCTGGATCACATCATGTAATGAGTCAATATGAGTAGCTACCTACACCTGTATTAAATCTGATCTGGATCACATGTAATGAGTTAATATGAGTAGCTACCTACACCTGTATTAAATCTGATCTGGATCACATGTAATGAGTCAATATGAGTAGCTACCTACACCTGTATTAAATCTGATCTGGATCACATCATGTAATGAGTTAATATGAATAGCTACCTACACCTGTAAATCTGATCTGGATCACATCATCTAATGAGTCAATATGAGTAGCTACCTACACCTGTATTAAATCTGATCTGGATCACATCATGTAATGAGTTAATATGAGTAGCTACCTACACCCGTATTAAATCTGATCTGGATCACATGTAATGAGTCAATATGAGTAGCTACCTACACCTGTATTAAATCTGATCTGGATCACATGTAATGAGTCAATATGAGTAGCTACCTACACCTGTATTAAATCTGATCTGGATCACATCATGTAATGAGTTAATATAAGTAGCTACCTACACCTGTATTAAATCTGATCTGGATCACATGTAATGAGTCAATATGAGTAGCTACCTACACCAGCATTAAATCTGATCTGGATCACATGTAATGAGTTAATATGAGTAGCTACCTACACCTGTATTAAATCTGATCTGGATCACATCATGTAATGAGTTAATATAAGTAGCTACCTACACCTGTATTAAATCTGATCTGGATCACATGTAATGAGTTAATATGAGTAGCTACCTTCACCTGTATTAAATTTGATCTGGATCACATGTAATGAGTCAATATGAGTAGCTACCTACACCAGCATTAAATCTGATCTGGATCACATGTAATGAGTCAATATGCGGTTATGGAACCGCCACCTGTCCCAGACCTGTTGTTTTTCAACTCTTGATGATCGGCTATGAAAAGCCAACTGAAAATTATTCATGATTATTATTTGACCATGCTTGTCACTTATGAACATTTTTGAACATCTTGGCATAGTTCTGTTATAATCTCCACCCGGCACAGCCAGAAGAGGACTGGCCACCCCTCATAGCCTGGTTCCTCTCTCTAGGTTTCTTCCTAGGTTTTGGCCTTTCTAGGGAGTTTTTCCTAGCCACCGTGCTTCTACACCTGCATTACTAGCTGTTTGGGGTTTTAGGCTGGGTGTCTGTACAGCACTTCGAGATATTAGCTGATGTACGAAGGGCTATATAAAATAAAATTGATTGATTGATTGATTCAATATAAGTAGCTACCTACACCTGTATTACATCTGATCTGGATCACATCATGTAATGAGTCAATATGAGTAGCTACCTACACCTGTATTAAATCTGATCTGGATCACATGTAATGAGTTAATATGAGTAGCTACCTACACCTGTATTAAATCTGATCTGGATCACATGTAATGAGTCAATATGAGTAGCTACCTACACCTGTATTAAATCTGATCTGGATCACATCATGTAATGAGTTAATATGAGTAGCTACCTACACCCGTATTAAATCTGATCTGGATCACATGTAATGAGTCAATATGAGTAGCTACCTACACCTGTATTAAATCTGATCTGGATCACATGTAATGAGTCAATATGAGTAGCTACCTACACCTGTATTAAATCTGATCTGGATCACATGTAATGAGTCAATATGAGTAGCTACCTACACCTGTATTAAATCTGATCTGGATCACATCATGTAATGAGTTAATATGAGTAGCTACCTACACCCGTATTAAATCTGATCTGGATCACATGTAATGAGTCAAAATGAGTAGCTACCTACACCTGTATTAAATCTGATCTGGATCACATCATGTAATGAGTTAATATAAGTAGCTACCTACACCTGTATTAAATCTGATCTGGATCACACGTAATGAGTCAATATGAGTAGCTACCTACACCAGCATTAAATCTGATCTGGATCACATGTAATGAGTCAATATAAGTAGCTACCTACACCTGTATTACATCTGATCTGGATCACATCATCTAATGAGTCAATATGAGTAGCTACCTACACCTGTATTAAATCTGATCTGGATCACATGTAATGAGTTAATATGAGTAGCTACCTACACCTGTATTAAATCTGATCTGGATCACATCATGTAATGAGTTAATATGAGTAGCTACCTACACCTGTATTAAATCTGATCTGGATCACATGTAATGAGTCAATATGAGTAGCTACCTACACCTGTATTAAATCTGATCTGGATCACATCATGTAATGAGTCAATATGAGTAGCTACCTACACCTGTATTAAATCTGATCTGGATCACATGTAATGAGTCAATATGAGTAGCTACCTACACCTGTATTAAATCTGATCTGGATCACATGTAATGAGTCAATATGAATAGCTACCTACACCTGTATTAAATCTGATCTGGATCACATCATGTAATGAGTCAATATGAGTAGCTACCTACACCTGTATTAAATCTGATCTGGATCACATCATGTAATGAGTTAATATGAGTAGCTACCTACACCTGTATTAAATCTGATCTGGATCACATGTAATGAGTCAATATGAGTAGCTACCTACACCTGTATTAAATCTGATCTGGATCACATCATGTAATGAGTTAATATAAGTAGCTACCTACACCTGTATTAAATCTGATCTGGATCACATGTAATGAGTCAATATGAGTAGCTACCTACACCAGCATTAAATCTGATCTGGATCACATGTAATGAGTCAATATAAGTAGCTACCTACACCTGTATTACATCTGATCTGGATCACATCATGTAATGAGTCAATATGAGTAGCTACCTTCACCTGTATTAAATCTGATCTGGATCACATGTAATGAGTTAATATGAGTAGCTACCTACACCTGTATTAAATCTGATCTGGATCACATCATGTAATGAGTTAATATGAGTAGCTACCTACACCTGTATTAAATCTGATCTGGATCACATGTAATGAGTCAATGTGAATAGCTACCTTCACCTGTATTAAATCTGATCTGGATCACATCATGTAATGAGTCAATATGAGTAGCTACCTACACCCGTATTAAATCTGATCTGGATCACATGTAATGAGTCAATATGAGTAGCTACCTACACCTGTATTAAATCTGATCTGGATCACATGTAATGAGTCAATATGAGTAGCTACCTACACCTGTATTAAATCTGATCTGGATCACATGTAATGAGTCAATATGAGTAGCTACCTACACCTGTATTAAATCTGATCTGGATCACATCATGTAATGAGTCAATATGAGTAGCTACCTACACCTGTATTAAATCTGATCTGGATCACATGTAATGAGTTAATATGAGTAGCTACCTACACCTGTATTAAATCTGATCTGGATCACATCATGTAATGAGTTAATATGAGTAGCTACCTACACCTGTATTAAATCTGATCTGGATCACATGTAATGAGTCAATATGAGTAGCTACCTACACCTGTATTAAATCTGATCTGGATCACATCATGTAATGAGTTAATATGAGTAGCTACCTACACCTGTATTAAATCTGATCTGGATCACATGTAATGAGTCAATATGAGTAGCTACCTACACCTGTATTAAATCTGACCTGGATCACATGTAATGAGTCAATATGAGTAGCTACCTACACCTGTATTAAATCTGATCTGGATCACATGTAATGAGTCAATATGAATAGCTACTTACACCTGTATTAAATCTGATCTGGATCACATGTAATGAGTCAATATGAGTAGCTACCTACACCTGTATTAAATCTGATCTGGATCACATCATGTAATGAGTTAATATGGGTAGCTACCTACACCCGTATTAAATCTGATCTGGATCACATGTAATGAGTCAATATGAGTAGCTACCTACACCTGTATTAAATCTGATCTGGATCACATGTAATGAGTCAATATGAGTAGCTACCTACACCTGTATTAAATCTGATCTGGATCACATGTAATGAGTCAATATGAGTAGCTACCTACACCTGTATTAAATCTGATCTGGATCACATGTAATGAGTCAATATAAGTAGCTACCTTCACCTGTATTAAATTTGATCTGGATCACATGTAATGAGTTAATATGAGTAGCTACCTACACCCGTATTAAATCTGATCTGGATCACATGTAATGAGTCAATATGAATAGCTACCTACACCTGTATTAAATCTGATCTGGATCACATGTAATGAGTCAATATGAATAGCTACCTTCACCTGTATTAAATCTGATCTGGATCACATCATGTAATGAGTCAATATGAGTAGCTACCTACACCTGTATTAAATCTGATCTGGATCACATGTAATGAGTTAATATGAGTAGCTACCTACACCTGTATTAAATCTGATCTGGATCACATGTAATGAGTCAATATGAGTAGCTACCTACACCTGTATTAAATCTGATCTGGATCACATCATGTAATGAGTTAATATGAATAGCTACCTACACCTGTAAATCTGATCTGGATCACATCATCTAATGAGTCAATATGAGTAGCTACCTACACCTGTATTAAATCTGATCTGGATCACATCATGTAATGAGTTAATATGAGTAGCTACCTACACCCGTATTAAATCTGATCTGGATCACATGTAATGAGTCAATATGAGTAGCTACCTACACCTGTATTAAATCTGATCTGGATCACATGTAATGAGTCAATATGAGTAGCTACCTACACCTGTATTAAATCTGATCTGGATCACATCATGTAATGAGTTAATATAAGTAGCTACCTACACCTGTATTAAATCTGATCTGGATCACATGTAATGAGTCAATATGAGTAGCTACCTACACCAGCATTAAATCTGATCTGGATCACATGTAATGAGTTAATATGAGTAGCTACCTACACCTGTATTAAATCTGATCTGGATCACATCATGTAATGAGTTAATATAAGTAGCTACCTACACCTGTATTAAATCTGATCTGGATCACATGTAATGAGTTAATATGAGTAGCTACCTTCACCTGTATTAAATTTGATCTGGATCACATGTAATGAGTCAATATGAGTAGCTACCTACACCAGCATTAAATCTGATCTGGATCACATGTAATGAGTCAATATGCGGTTATGGAACCGCCACCTGTCCCAGACCTGTTGTTTTTCAACTCTTGATGATCGGCTATGAAAAGCCAACTGAAAATTATTCATGATTATTATTTGACCATGCTTGTCACTTATGAACATTTTTGAACATCTTGGCATAGTTCTGTTATAATCTCCACCCGGCACAGCCAGAAGAGGACTGGCCACCCCTCATAGCCTGGTTCCTCTCTAGGTTTCTTCCTAGGTTTTGGCCTTTCTAGGGAGTTTTTCCTAGCCACCGTGCTTCTACACCTGCATTACTAGCTGTTTGGGGTTTTAGGCTGGGTGTCTGTACAGCACTTCGAGATATTAGCTGATGTACGAAGGGCTATATAAAATAAAATTGATTGATTGATTGATTCAATATAAGTAGCTACCTACACCTGTATTACATCTGATCTGGATCACATCATGTAATGAGTCAATATGAGTAGCTACCTACACCTGTATTAAATCTGATCTGGATCACATGTAATGAGTTAATATGAGTAGCTACCTACACCTGTATTAAATCTGATCTGGATCACATGTAATGAGTCAATATGAGTAGCTACCTACACCTGTATTAAATCTGATCTGGATCACATCATGTAATGAGTTAATATGAGTAGCTACCTACACCCGTATTAAATCTGATCTGGATCACATGTAATGAGTCAATATGAGTAGCTACCTACACCTGTATTAAATCTGATCTGGATCACATGTAATGAGTCAATATGAGTAGCTACCTACACCTGTATTAAATCTGATCTGGATCACATGTAATGAGTCAATATGAGTAGCTACCTACACCTGTATTAAATCTGATCTGGATCACATCATGTAATGAGTTAATATGAGTAGCTACCTACACCCGTATTAAATCTGATCTGGATCACATGTAATGAGTCAAAATGAGTAGCTACCTACACCTGTATTAAATCTGATCTGGATCACATCATGTAATGAGTTAATATAAGTAGCTACCTACACCTGTATTAAATCTGATCTGGATCACACGTAATGAGTCAATATGAGTAGCTACCTACACCAGCATTAAATCTGATCTGGATCACATGTAATGAGTCAATATAAGTAGCTACCTACACCTGTATTACATCTGATCTGGATCACATCATCTAATGAGTCAATATGAGTAGCTACCTACACCTGTATTAAATCTGATCTGGATCACATGTAATGAGTTAATATGAGTAGCTACCTACACCTGTATTAAATCTGATCTGGATCACATCATGTAATGAGTTAATATGAGTAGCTACCTACACCTGTATTAAATCTGATCTGGATCACATGTAATGAGTCAATATGAGTAGCTACCTACACCTGTATTAAATCTGATCTGGATCACATCATGTAATGAGTCAATATGAGTAGCTACCTACACCTGTATTAAATCTGATCTGGATCACATGTAATGAGTCAATATGAGTAGCTACCTACACCTGTATTAAATCTGATCTGGATCACATGTAATGAGTCAATATGAATAGCTACCTACACCTGTATTAAATCTGATCTGGATCACATCATGTAATGAGTCAATATGAGTAGCTACCTACACCTGTATTAAATCTGATCTGGATCACATCATGTAATGAGTTAATATGAGTAGCTACCTACACCTGTATTAAATCTGATCTGGATCACATGTAATGAGTCAATATGAGTAGCTACCTACACCTGTATTAAATCTGATCTGGATCACATCATGTAATGAGTTAATATAAGTAGCTACCTACACCTGTATTAAATCTGATCTGGATCACATGTAATGAGTCAATATGAGTAGCTACCTACACCAGCATTAAATCTGATCTGGATCACATGTAATGAGTCAATATAAGTAGCTACCTACACCTGTATTACATCTGATCTGGATCACATCATGTAATGAGTCAATATGAGTAGCTACCTTCACCTGTATTAAATCTGATCTGGATCACATGTAATGAGTTAATATGAGTAGCTACCTACACCTGTATTAAATCTGATCTGGATCACATCATGTAATGAGTTAATATGAGTAGCTACCTACACCTGTATTAAATCTGATCTGGATCACATGTAATGAGTCAATGTGAATAGCTACCTTCACCTGTATTAAATCTGATCTGGATCACATCATGTAATGAGTCAATATGAGTAGCTACCTACACCCGTATTAAATCTGATCTGGATCACATGTAATGAGTCAATATGAGTAGCTACCTACACCTGTATTAAATCTGATCTGGATCACATGTAATGAGTCAATATGAGTAGCTACCTACACCTGTATTAAATCTGATCTGGATCACATGTAATGAGTCAATATGAGTAGCTACCTACACCTGTATTAAATCTGATCTGGATCACATCATGTAATGAGTCAATATGAGTAGCTACCTACACCTGTATTAAATCTGATCTGGATCACATGTAATGAGTTAATATGAGTAGCTACCTACACCTGTATTAAATCTGATCTGGATCACATCATGTAATGAGTTAATATGAGTAGCTACCTACACCTGTATTAAATCTGATCTGGATCACATGTAATGAGTCAATATGAGTAGCTACCTACACCTGTATTAAATCTGACCTGGATCACATGTAATGAGTCAATATGAGTAGCTACCTACACCTGTATTAAATCTGATCTGGATCACATGTAATGAGTCAATATGAATAGCTACTTACACCTGTATTAAATCTGATCTGGATCACATGTAATGAGTCAATATGAGTAGCTACCTACACCTGTATTAAATCTGATCTGGATCACATCATGTAATGAGTTAATATGGGTAGCTACCTACACCCGTATTAAATCTGATCTGGATCACATGTAATGAGTCAATATGAGTAGCTACCTACACCTGTATTAAATCTGATCTGGATCACATGTAATGAGTCAATATGAGTAGCTACCTACACCTGTATTAAATCTGATCTGGATCACATGTAATGAGTCAATATGAGTAGCTACCTACACCTGTATTAAATCTGATCTGGATCACATGTAATGAGTCAATATAAGTAGCTACCTTCACCTGTATTAAATTTGATCTGGATCACATGTAATGAGTTAATATGAGTAGCTACCTACACCCGTATTAAATCTGATCTGGATCACATGTAATGAGTCAATATGAATAGCTACCTACACCTGTATTAAATCTGATCTGGATCACATGTAATGAGTCAATATGAATAGCTACCTTCACCTGTATTAAATCTGATCTGGATCACATCATGTAATGAGTCAATATGAGTAGCTACCTACACCTGTATTAAATCTGATCTGGATCACATGTAATGAGTTAATATGAGTAGCTACCTACACCTGTATTAAATCTGATCTGGATCACATGTAATGAGTCAATATGAGTAGCTACCTACACCTGTATTAAATCTGATCTGGATCACATCATGTAATGAGTTAATATGAATAGCTACCTACACCTGTAAATCTGATCTGGATCACATCATCTAATGAGTCAATATGAGTAGCTACCTACACCTGTATTAAATCTGATCTGGATCACATGTAATGAGTCAATATGAGTAGCTACCTACACCTGTATTAAATCTGATCTGGATCACATCATGTAATGAGTCAATATGAGTAGCTACCTACACCTGTATTAAATCTGATCTGGATCACATGTAATGAGTTAATATGAGTAGCTACCTACACCTGTATTAAATCTGATCTGGATCACATGTAATGAGTCAATATGAGTAGCTACCTACACCTGTATTAAATCTGATCTGGATCACATCATGTAATGAGTTAATATGAGTAGCTACCTACACCCGTATTAAATCTGATCTGGATCACATGTAATGAGTCAATATGAGTAGCTACCTACACCTGTATTAAATCTGATCTGGATCACATGTAATGAGTCAATATGAGTAGCTACCTACACCTGTATTAAATCTGATCTGGATCACATGTAATGAGTCAATATGAGTAGCTACCTACACCTGTATTAAATCTGATCTGGATCACATCATGTAATGAGTTAATATGAGTAGCTACCTACACCCGTATTAAATCTGATCTGGATCACATGTAATGAGTCAATATGAGTAGCTACCTACACCTGTATTAAATCTGATCTGGATCACATCATGTAATGAGTTAATATAAGTAGCTACCTACACCTGTATTAAATCTGATCTGGATCACATGTAATGAGTCAATATGAGTAGCTACCTACACCAGCATTAAATCTGATCTGGATCACATGTAATGAGTTAATATGAGTAGCTACCTACACCTGTATTAAATCTGATCTGGATCACATCATGTAATGAGTTAATATAAGTAGCTACCTACACCTGTATTAAATCTGATCTGGATCACATGTAATGAGTTAATATGAGTAGCTACCTTCACCTGTATTAAATTTGATCTGGATCACATGTAATGAGTCAATATGAGTAGCTACCTACACCAGCATTAAATCTGATCTGGATCACATGTAATGAGTCAATATGCGGTTATGGAACCGCCACCTGTCCCAGACCTGTTGTTTTTCAACTCTTGATGATCGGCTATGAAAAGCCAACTGAAAATTATTCATGATTATTATTTGACCATGCTTGTCACTTATGAACATTTTTGAACATCTTGGCATAGTTCTGTTATAATCTCCACCCGGCACAGCCAGAAGAGGACTGGCCACCCCTCATAGCCTGGTTCCTCTCTAGGTTTCTTCCTAGGTTTTGGCCTTTCTAGGGAGTTTTTCCTAGCCACCGTGCTTCTACACCTGCATTACTAGCTGTTTGGGGTTTTAGGCTGGGTGTCTGTACAGCACTTCGAGATATTAGCTGATGTACGAAGGGCTATATAAAATAAAATTGATTGATTGATTGATTCAATATAAGTAGCTACCTACACCTGTATTACATCTGATCTGGATCACATCATGTAATGAGTCAATATGAGTAGCTACCTACACCTGTATTAAATCTGATCTGGATCACATGTAATGAGTTAATATGAGTAGCTACCTACACCTGTATTAAATCTGATCTGGATCACATGTAATAAGTCAATATGAGTAGCTACCTACACCTGTATTAAATCTGATCTGGATCACATCATGTAATGAGTTAATATGAGTAGCTACCTACACCCGTATTAAATCTGATCTGGATCACATGTAATGAGTCAATATGAGTAGCTACCTACACCTGTATTAAATCTGATCTGGATCACATGTAATGAGTCAATATGAGTAGCTACCTACACCTGTATTAAATCTGATCTGGATCACATGTAATGAGTCAATATGAGTAGCTACCTACACCTGTATTAAATCTGATCTGGATCACATCATGTAATGAGTTAATATGAGTAGCTACCTACACCCGTATTAAATCTGATCTGGATCACATGTAATGAGTCAATATGAGTAGCTACCTACACCTGTATTAAATCTGATCTGGATCACATCATGTAATGAGTTAATATAAGTAGCTACCTACACCTGTATTAAATCTGATCTGGATCACATGTAATGAGTCAATATGAGTAGCTACCTACACCAGCATTAAATCTGATCTGGATCACATGTAATGAGTCAATATAAGTAGCTACCTACACCTGTATTACATCTGATCTGGATCACATCATCTAATGAGTCAATATGAGTAGCTACCTACACCTGTATTAAATCTGATCTGGATCACATGTAATGAGTTAATATGAGTAGCTACCTACACCTGTATTAAATCTGATCTGGATCACATCATGTAATGAGTTAATATGAGTAGCTACCTACACCTGTATTAAATCTGATCTGGATCACATGTAATGAGTCAATATGAGTAGCTACCTACACCTGTATTAAATCTGATCTGGATCACATCATGTAATGAGTCAATATGAGTAGCTACCTACACCTGTATTAAATCTGATCTGGATCACATGTAATGAGTCAATATGAGTAGCTACCTACACCTGTATTAAATCTGATCTGGATCACATGTAATGAGTCAATATGAATAGCTACCTACACCTGTATTAAATCTGATCTGGATCACATCATGTAATGAGTCAATATGAGTAGCTACCTACACCTGTATTAAATCTGATCTGGATCACATCATGTAATGAGTTAATATGAGTAGCTACCTACACCTGTATTAAATCTGATCTGGATCACATGTAATGAGTCAATATGAGTAGCTACCTACACCTGTATTAAATCTGATCTGGATCACATCATGTAATGAGTTAATATAAGTAGCTACCTACACCTGTATTAAATCTGATCTGGATCACATGTAATGAGTCAATATGAGTAGCTACCTACACCAGCATTAAATCTGATCTGGATCACATGTAATGAGTCAATATAAGTAGCTACCTACACCTGTATTACATCTGATCTGGATCACATCATGTAATGAGTCAATATGAGTAGCTACCTTCACCTGTATTAAATCTGATCTGGATCACATGTAATGAGTTAATATGAGTAGCTACCTACACCTGTATTAAATCTGATCTGGATCACATCATGTAATGAGTTAATATGAGTAGCTACCTACACCTGTATTAAATCTGATCTGGATCACATGTAATGAGTCAATGTGAATAGCTACCTTCACCTGTATTAAATCTGATCTGGATCACATCATGTAATGAGTCAATATGAGTAGCTACCTACACCTGTATTAAATCTGATCTGGATCACATGTAATGAGTTAATATGAGTAGCTACCTACACCTGTATTAAATCTGATCTGGATCACATCATGTAATGAGTTAATATAAGTAGCTACCTACACCTGTATTAAATCTGATCTGGATCACATGTAATGAGTTAATATGAGTAGCTACCTTCACCTGTATTAAATTTGATCTGGATCACATGTAATGAGTTAATATGAGTAGCTACCTACACCCGTATTAAATCTGATCTGGATCACATGTAATGAGTCAATATGAATAGCTACCTACACCTGTATTAAATCTGATCTGGATCACATGTAATGAGTTAATATGAGTAGCTACCTACACCTGTATTAAATCTGATCTGGATCACATGTAATGAGTCAATATGAGTAGCTACCTACACCTGTATTAAATCTGATCTGGATCACATCATGTAATGAGTTAATATAAGTAGCTACCTACACCTGTATTAAATCTGATCTGGATCACATGTAATGAGTCAATATGAGTAGCTACCTACACCAGCATTAAATCTGATCTGGATCACATGTAATGAGTCAATATAAGTAGCTACCTACACCTGTATTACATCTGATCTGGATCACATCATGTAATGAGTCAATATGAGTAGCTACCTTCACCTGTATTAAATCTGATCTGGATCACATGTAATGAGTTAATATGAGTAGCTACCTACACCTGTATTAAATCTGATCTGGATCACATCATGTAATGAGTTAATATGAGTAGCTACCTACACCTGTATTAAATCTGATCTGGATCACATGTAATGAGTCAATGTGAATAGCTACCTTCACCTGTATTAAATCTGATCTGGATCACATCATGTAATGAGTCAATATGAGTAGCTACCTACACCTGTATTAAATCTGATCTGGATCACATGTAATGAGTTAATATGAGTAGCTACCTACACCTGTATTAAATCTGATCTGGATCACATCATGTAATGAGTTAATATAAGTAGCTACCTACACCTGTATTAAATCTGATCTGGATCACATGTAATGAGTTAATATGAGTAGCTACCTTCACCTGTATTAAATTTGATCTGGATCACATGTAATGAGTTAATATGAGTAGCTACCTACACCCGTATTAAATCTGATCTGGATCACATGTAATGAGTCAATATGAATAGCTACCTACACCTGTATTAAATCTGATCTGGATCACATCATGTAATGAGTAAATATGAGTAGCTACCTACACCTGTATTAAATCTGATCTGGATCACATGTAATGAGTCAATATGAATAGCTACCTTCACCTGTATTAAATCTGATCTGGATCACATCATGTAATGAGTCAATATGAGTAGCTACCTACACCTGTATTAAATCTGATCTGGATCACATGTAAGGAGTTAATATGAGTAGCTACCTACACCTGTATTAAATCTGATCTGGATCACATCATGTAATGAGTTAATATGAGTAGCTACCTACACCTGTATTAAATCTGATCTGGATCACATGTAATGAGTCAATATGAGTAGCTACCTACACCTGTATTAAATCTGACCTGGATCACATGTAATGAGTCAATATGAGTAGCTACCTACACCTGTATTAAATCTGATCTGGATCACATGTAATGAGTCAATATGAATAGCTACTTACACCTGTATTAAATCTGATCTGGATCACATGTAATGAGTCAATATGAGTAGCTACCTACACCTGTATTAAATCTGATCTGGATCACATCATGTAATGAGTCAATATGAGTAGCTACCTACACCTGTATTAAATCTGATCTGGATCACATGTAATGAGTTAATATGAGTAGCTACCTACACCTGTATTAAATCTGATCTGGATCACATGTAATGAGTCAAAATGAGTAGCTACCTACACCTGTATTAAATCTGATCTGGATCACATCATGTAATGAGTTAATATAAGTAGCTACCTACACCTGTATTAAATCTGATCTGGATCACATGTAATGAGTCAATATGAGTAGCTACCTACACCAGCATTAAATCTGATCTGGATCACATGTAATGAGTCAATATAAGTAGCTACCTACACCTGTATTACATCTGATCTGGATCACATCATCTAATGAGTCAATATGAGTAGCTACCTACACCTGTATTAAATCTGATCTGGATCACATGTAATGAGTTAATATGAGTAGCTACCTACACCTGTATTAAATCTGATCTGGATCACATCATGTAATGAGTTAATATGAGTAGCTACCTACACCTGTATTAAATCTGATCTGGATCGCATGTAATGAGTCAATATGAGTAGCTACCTACACCTGTATTAAATCTGATCTGGATCACATCATGTAATGAGTCAATATGAGTAGCTACCTACACCTGTATTAAATCTGATCTGGATCACATGTAATGAGTCAATATGAGTAGCTACCTACACCTGTATTAAATCTGATCTGGATCACATGTAATGAGTCAATATGAATAGCTACCTACACCTGTATTAAATCTGATCTGGATCACATCATGTAATGAGTCAATATGAGTAGCTACCTACACCTGTATTAAATCTGATCTGGATCACATCATGTAATGAGTTAATATGAGTAGCTACCTACACCTGTATTAAATCTGATCTGGATCACATGTAATGAGTCAATATGAGTAGCTACCTACACCTGTATTAAATCTGATCTGGATCACATCATGTAATGAGTTAATATAAGTAGCTACCTACACCTGTATTAAATCTGATCTGGATCACATGTAATGAGTCAATATGAGTAGCTACCTACACCAGCATTAAATCTGATCTGGATCACATGTAATGAGTCAATATAAGTAGCTACCTACACCTGTATTACATCTGATCTGGATCACATCATGTAATGAGTCAATATGAGTAGCTACCTTCACCTGTATTAAATCTGATCTGGATCACATGTAATGAGTTAATATGAGTAGCTACCTACACCTGTATTAAATCTGATCTGGATCACATCATGTAATGAGTTAATATGAGTAGCTACCTACACCTGTATTAAATCTGATCTGGATCACATGTAATGAGTCAATGTGAATAGCTACCTTCACCTGTATTAAATCTGATCTGGATCACATCATGTAATGAGTCAATATGAGTAGCTACCTACACCTGTATTAAATCTGATCTGGATCACATGTAATGAGTTAATATGAGTAGCTACCTACACCTGTATTAAATCTGATCTGGATCACATCATGTAATGAGTTAATATAAGTAGCTACCTACACCTGTATTAAATCTGATCTGGATCACATGTAATGAGTTAATATGAGTAGCTACCTTCACCTGTATTAAATTTGATCTGGATCACATGTAATGAGTTAATATGAGTAGCTACCTACACCTGTATTAAATCTGATCTGGATCACATGTAATGAGTCAATATGAATAGCTACCTACACCTGTATTAAATCTGATCTGGATCACATCATGTAATGAGTAAATATGAGTAGCTACCTACACCTGTATTAAATCTGATCTGGATCACATGTAATGAGTCAATATGAATAGCTACCTTCACCTGTATTAAATCTGATCTGGATCACATCATGTAATGAGTCAATATGAGTAGCTACCTACACCTGTATTAAATCTGATCTGGATCACATGTAATGAGTTAATATGAGTAGCTACCTACACCTGTATTAAATCTGATCTGGATCACATCATGTAATGAGTTAATATGAGTAGCTACCTACACCTGTATTAAATCTGATCTGGATCACATGTAATGAGTCAATATGAGTAGCTACCTACACCTGTATTAAATCTGACCTGGATCACATGTAATGAGTCAATATGAGTAGCTACCTACACCTGTATTAAATCTGATCTGGATCACATGTAATGAGTCAATATGAATAGCTACTTACACCTGTATTAAATCTGATCTGGATCACATGTAATGAGTCAATATGAGTAGCTACCTACACCTGTATTAAATCTGATCTGGATCACATCATGTAATGAGTTAATATGGGTAGCTACCTACACCCGTATTAAATCTGATGTGGATCACATGTAATGAGTCAATATGAGTAGCTACCTACACCTGTATTAAATCTGATCTGGATCACATGTAATGAGTCAATATGAGTAGCTACCTACACCTGTATTAAATCTGATCTGGATCACATGTAATGAGTCAATATGAGTAGCTACCTACACCTGTATTAAATCTGATCTGGATCACATGTAATGAGTCAATATAAGTAGCTACCTTCACCTGTATTAAATTTGATCTGGATCACATGTAATGAGTTAATATGAGTAGCTACCTACACCCGTATTAAATCTGATCTGGATCACATGTAATGAGTCAATATGAATAGCTACCTACACCTGTATTAAATCTGATCTGGATCACATGTAATGAGTCAATATGAATAGCTACCTTCACCTGTATTAAATCTGATCTGGATCACATGCAATGAGTCAATATGAGTAGCTACCTACACCTGTATTAAATCTGATCTGGATCACATCATGTAATGAGTTAATATGAATAGCTACCTACACCTGTAAATCTGATCTGGATCACATCATCTAATGAGTCAATATGAGTAGCTACCTACACCTGTATTAAATCTGATCTGGATCACATGTAATGAGTCAATATGAGTAGCTACCTACACCTGTATTAAATCTGATCTGGATCACATCATGTAATGAGTCAATATGAGTAGCTACCTACACCTGTATTAAATCTGATCTGGATCACATGTAATGAGTTAATATGAGTAGCTACCTACACCTGTATTAAATCTGATCTGGATCACATCATGTAATGAGTCAATATGAGTAGCTACCTACACCTGTATTAAATCTGATCTGGATCACATCATGTAATGAGTTAATATGAGTAGCTACCTACACCCGTATTAAATCTGATCTGGATCACATGTAATGAGTCAATATGAGTAGCTACCTACACCTGTATTAAATCTGATCTGGATCACATGTAATGAGTCAATATGAGTAGCTACCTACACCTGTATTAAATCTGATCTGGATCACATGTAATGAGTCAATATGAGTAGCTACCTACACCTGTATTAAATCTGATCTGGATCACATCATGTAATGAGTTAATATGAGTAGCTACCTACACCCGTATTAAATCTGATCTGGATCACATGTAATGAGTCAATATGAGTAGCTACCTACACCTGTATTAAATCTGATCTGGATCACATCATGTAATGAGTTAATATAAGTAGCTACCTACACCTGTATTAAATCTGATCTGGATCACATGTAATGAGTCAATATGAGTAGCTACCTACACCAGCATTAAATCTGATCTGGATCACATGTAATGAGTCAATATGAGTAGCTACCTACACCTGTATTAAATCTGATCTGGATCACATGTAATGAGTTAATATGAGTAGCTACCTACACCTGTATTAAATCTGATCTGGATCACATCATGTAATGAGTTAATATAAGTAGCTACCTACACCTGTATTAAATCTGATCTGGATCACATGTAATGAGTTAATATGAGTAGCTACCTTCACCTGTATTAAATTTGATCTGGATCACATGTAATGAGTCAATATGAGTAGCTACCTACACCAGCATTAAATCTGATCTGGATCACATGTAATGAGTCAATATGCGGTTATGGAACCGCCACCTGTCCCAGACCTGTTGTTTTTCAACTCTTGATGATCGGCTATGAAAAGCCAACTGAAAATTATTCATGATTATTATTTGACCATGCTTGTCACTTATGAACATTTTTGAACATCTTGGCATAGTTCTGTTATAATCTCCACCCGGCACAGCCAGAAGAGGACTGGCCACCCCTCATAGCCTGGTTCCTCTCTAGGTTTCTTCCTAGGTTTTGGCCTTTCTAGGGAGTTTTTCCTAGCCACCGTGCTTCTACACCTGCATTACTAGCTGTTTGGGGTTTTAGGCTGGGTGTCTGTACAGCACTTCGAGATATTAGCTGATGTACGAAGGGCTATATAAAATAAAATTGATTGATTGATTGATTCAATATAAGTAGCTACCTACACCTGTATTACATCTGATCTGGATCACATCATGTAATGAGTTAATATGAGTAGCTACCTACACCTGTATTAAATCTGATCTGGATCACATGTAATGAGTCAATATGAATAGCTACCTTCACCTGTATTAAATCTGATCTGGATCACATCATGTAATGAGTCAATATGAGTAGCTACCTACACCTGTATTAAATCTGATCTGGATCACATGTAATGAGTTAATATGAGTAGCTACCTACACCTGTATTAAATCTGATCTGGATCACATCATGTAATGAGTTAATATGAGTAGCTACCTACACCTGTATTAAATCTGATCTGGATCACATGTAATGAGTCAATATGAGTAGCTACCTACACCTGTATTAAATCTGACCTGGATCACATGTAATGAGTCAATATGAGTAGCTACCTACACCTGTATTAAATCTGATCTGGATCACATGTAATGAGTCAATATGAATAGCTACTTACACCTGTATTAAATCTGATCTGGATCACATGTAATGAGTCAATATGAGTAGCTACCTACACCTGTATTAAATCTGATCTGGATCACATCATGTAATGAGTTAATATGGGTAGCTACCTACACCCGTATTAAATCTGATGTGGATCACATGTAATGAGTCAATATGAGTAGCTACCTACACCTGTATTAAATCTGATCTGGATCACATGTAATGAGTCAATATGAGTAGCTACCTACACCTGTATTAAATCTGATCTGGATCACATGTAATGAGTCAATATGAGTAGCTACCTACACCTGTATTAAATCTGATCTGGATCACATGTAATGAGTCAATATAAGTAGCTACCTTCACCTGTATTAAATTTGATCTGGATCACATGTAATGAGTTAATATGAGTAGCTACCTACACCCGTATTAAATCTGATCTGGATCACATGTAATGAGTCAATATGAATAGCTACCTACACCTGTATTAAATCTGATCTGGATCACATGTAATGAGTCAATATGAATAGCTACCTTCACCTGTATTAAATCTGATCTGGATCACATCATGTAATGAGTCAATATGAGTAGCTACCTACACCTGTATTAAATCTGATCTGGATCACATGTAATGAGTTAATATGAGTAGCTACCTACACCTGTATTAAATCTGATCTGGATCACATGTAATGAGTCAATATGAGTAGCTACCTACACCTGTATTAAATCTGATCTGGATCACATCATGTAATGAGTTAATATGAATAGCTACCTACACCTGTAAATCTGATCTGGATCACATCATCTAATGAGTCAATATGAGTAGCTACCTACACCTGTATTAAATCTGATCTGGATCACATGTAATGAGTCAATATGAGTAGCTACCTACACCTGTATTAAATCTGATCTGGATCACATCATGTAATGAGTCAATATGAGTAGCTACCTACACCTGTATTAAATCTGATCTGGATCACATGTAATGAGTTAATATGAGTAGCTACCTACACCTGTATTAAATCTGATCTGGATCACATGTAATGAGTCAATATGAGTAGCTACCTACACCTGTATTAAATCTGATCTGGATCACATCATGTAATGAGTTAATATGAGTAGCTACCTACACCCGTATTAAATCTGATCTGGATCACATGTAATGAGTCAATATGAGTAGCTACCTACACCTGTATTAAATCTGATCTGGATCACATGTAATGAGTCAATATGAGTAGCTACCTACACCTGTATTAAATCTGATCTGGATCACATGTAATGAGTCAATATGAGTAGCTACCTACACCTGTATTAAATCTGATCTGGATCACATCATGTAATGAGTTAATATGAGTAGCTACCTACACCCGTATTAAATCTGATCTGGATCACATGTAATGAGTCAATATGAGTAGCTACCTACACCTGTATTAAATCTGATCTGGATCACATCATGTAATGAGTTAATATAAGTAGCTACCTACACCTGTATTAAATCTGATCTGGATCACATGTAATGAGTCAATATGAGTAGCTACCTACACCAGCATTAAATCTGATCTGGATTACATGTAATGAGTCAATATGAGTAGCTACCTACACCTGTATTAAATCTGATCTGGATCACATGTAATGAGTTAATATGAGTAGCTACCTACACCTGTATTAAATCTGATCTGGATCACATCATGTAATGAGTTAATATAAGTAGCTACCTACACCTGTATTAAATCTGATCTGGATCACATGTAATGAGTTAATATGAGTAGCTACCTTCACCTGTATTAAATTTGATCTGGATCACATGTAATGAGTCAATATGAGTAGCTACCTACACCAGCATTAAATCTGATCTGGATCACATGTAATGAGTCAATATGCGGTTATGGAACCGCCACCTGTCCCAGACCTGTTGTTTTTCAACTCTTGATGATCGGCTATGAAAAGCCAACTGAAAATTATTCATGATTATTATTTGACCATGCTTGTCACTTATGAACATTTTTGAACATCTTGGCATAGTTCTGTTATAATCTCCACCCGGCACAGCCAGAAGAGGACTGGCCACCCCTCATAGCCTGGTTCCTCTCTAGGTTTCTTCCTAGGTTTTGGCCTTTCTAGGGAGTTTTTCCTAGCCACCGTGCTTCTACACCTGCATTACTAGCTGTTTGGGGTTTTAGGCTGGGTGTCTGTACAGCACTTCGAGATATTAGCTGATGTACGAAGGGCTATATAAAATAAAATTGATTGATTGATTGATTCAATATAAGTAGCTACCTACACCTGTATTACATCTGATCTGGATCACATCATGTAATGAGTCAATATGAGTAGCTACCTACACCTGTATTAAATCTGATCTGGATCACATGTAATGAGTTAATATGAGTAGCTACCTACACCTGTATTAAATCTGATCTGGATCACATGTAATGAGTCAATATGAGTAGCTACCTACACCTGTATTAAATCTGATCTGGATCACATCATGTAATGAGTTAATATGAGTAGCTACCTACACCCGTATTAAATCTGATCTGGATCACATGTAATGAGTCAATATGAGTAGCTACCTACACCTGTATTAAATCTGATCTGGATCACATGTAATGAGTCAATATGAGTAGCTACCTACACCTGTATTAAATCTGATCTGGATCACATGTAATGAGTCAATATGAGTAGCTACCTACACCTGTATTAAATCTGATCTGGATCACATCATGTAATGAGTTAATATGAGTAGCTACCTACACCCGTATTAAATCTGATCTGGATCACATGTAATGAGTCAAAATGAGTAGCTACCTACACCTGTATTAAATCTGATCTGGATCACATCATGTAATGAGTTAATATAAGTAGCTACCTACACCTGTATTAAATCTGATCTGGATCACATGTAATGAGTCAATATGAGTAGCTACCTACACCAGCATTAAATCTGATCTGGATCACATGTAATGAGTCAATATAAGTAGCTACCTACACCTGTATTACATCTGATCTGGATCACATCATCTAATGAGTCAATATGAGTAGCTACCTACACCTGTATTAAATCTGATCTGGATCACATGTAATGAGTTAATATGAGTAGCTACCTACACCTGTATTAAATCTGATCTGGATCACATCATGTAATGAGTTAATATGAGTAGCTACCTACACCTGTATTAAATCTGATCTGGATCACATGTAATGAGTCAATATGAATAGCTACCTTCACCTGTATTAAATCTGATCTGGATCACATCATGTAATGAGTCAATATGAGTAGCTACCTACACCTGTATTAAATCTGATCTGGATCACATGTAATGAGTCAATATGAATAGCTACCTTCACCTGTATTAAATCTGATCTGGATCACATCATGTAATGAGTCAATATGAGTAGCTACCTACACCTGTATTAAATCTGATCTGGATCACATGTAATGAGTTAATATGAGTAGCTACCTACACCTGTATTAAATCTGATCTGGATCACATGTAATGAGTCAATATGAGTAGCTACCTACACCTGTATTAAATCTGATCTGGATCACATCATGTAATGAGTTAATATGAATAGCTACCTACACCTGTAAATCTGATCTGGATCACATCATCTAATGAGTCAATATGAGTAGCTACCTACACCTGTATTAAATCTGATCTGGATCACATGTAATGAGTCAATATGAGTAGCTACCTACACCTGTATTAAATCTGATCTGGATCACATCATGTAATGAGTCAATATGAGTAGCTACCTACACCTGTATTAAATCTGATCTGGATCACATGTAATGAGTTAATATGAGTAGCTACCTACACCTGTATTAAATCTGATCTGGATCACATGTAATGAGTCAATATGAGTAGCTACCTACACCTGTATTAAATCTGATCTGGATCACATCATGTAATGAGTTAATATGAGTAGCTACCTACACCCGTATTAAATCTGATCTGGATCACATGTAATGAGTCAATATGAGTAGCTACCTACACCTGTATTAAATCTGATCTGGATCACATGTAATGAGTCAATATGAGTAGCTACCTACACCTGTATTAAATCTGATCTGGATCACATCATGTAATGAGTTAATATGAGTAGCTACCTACACCCGTATTAAATCTGATCTGGATCACATGTAATGAGTCAATATGAGTAGCTACCTACACCTGTATTAAATCTGATCTGGATCACATCATGTAATGAGTTAATATAAGTAGCTACCTACACCTGTATTAAATCTGATCTGGATCACATGTAATGAGTCAATATGAGTAGCTACCTACACCAGCATTAAATCTGATCTGGATTACATGTAATGAGTCAATATGAGTAGCTACCTACACCTGTATTAAATCTGATCTGGATCACATGTAATGAGTTAATATGAGTAGCTACCTACACCTGTATTAAATCTGATCTGGATCACATCATGTAATGAGTTAATATAAGTAGCTACCTACACCTGTATTAAATCTGATCTGGATCACATGTAATGAGTTAATATGAGTAGCTACCTTCACCTGTATTAAATTTGATCTGGATCACATGTAATGAGTCAATATGAGTAGCTACCTACACCAGCATTAAATCTGATCTGGATCACATGTAATGAGTCAATATGCGGTTATGGAACCGCCACCTGTCCCAGACCTGTTGTTTTTCAACTCTTGATGATCGGCTATGAAAAGCCAACTGAAAATTATTCATGATTATTATTTGACCATGCTTGTCACTTATGAACATTTTTGAACATCTTGGCATAGTTCTGTTATAATCTCCACCCGGCACAGCCAGAAGAGGACTGGCCACCCCTCATAGCCTGGTTCCTCTCTAGGTTTCTTCCTAGGTTTTGGCCTTTCTAGGGAGTTTTTCCTAGCCACCGTGCTTCTACACCTGCATTACTAGCTGTTTGGGGTTTTAGGCTGGGTGTCTGTACAGCACTTCGAGATATTAGCTGATGTACGAAGGGCTATATAAAATAAAATTGATTGATTGATTGATTCAATATAAGTAGCTACCTACACCTGTATTACATCTGATCTGGATCACATCATGTAATGAGTCAATATGAGTAGCTACCTACACCTGTATTAAATCTGATCTGGATCACATGTAATGAGTTAATATGAGTAGCTACCTACACCTGTATTAAATCTGATCTGGATCACATGTAATGAGTCAATATGAGTAGCTACCTACACCTGTATTAAATCTGATCTGGATCACATCATGTAATGAGTTAATATGAGTAGCTACCTACACCCGTATTAAATCTGATCTGGATCACATGTAATGAGTCAATATGAGTAGCTACCTACACCTGTATTAAATCTGATCTGGATCACATGTAATGAGTCAATATGAGTAGCTACCTACACCTGTATTAAATCTGATCTGGATCACATGTAATGAGTCAATATGAGTAGCTACCTACACCTGTATTAAATCTGATCTGGATCACATCATGTAATGAGTTAATATGAGTAGCTACCTACACCCGTATTAAATCTGATCTGGATCACATGTAATGAGTCAAAATGAGTAGCTACCTACACCTGTATTAAATCTGATCTGGATCACATCATGTAATGAGTTAATATAAGTAGCTACCTACACCTGTATTAAATCTGATCTGGATCACATGTAATGAGTCAATATGAGTAGCTACCTACACCAGCATTAAATCTGATCTGGATCACATGTAATGAGTCAATATAAGTAGCTACCTACACCTGTATTACATCTGATCTGGATCACATCATCTAATGAGTCAATATGAGTAGCTACCTACACCTGTATTAAATCTGATCTGGATCACATGTAATGAGTTAATATGAGTAGCTACCTACACCTGTATTAAATCTGATCTGGATCACATCATGTAATGAGTTAATATGAGTAGCTACCTACACCTGTATTAAATCTGATCTGGATCACATGTAATGAGTCAATATGAGTAGCTACCTACACCTGTATTAAATCTGATCTGGATCACATCATGTAATGAGTCAATATGAGTAGCTACCTACACCTGTATTAAATCTGATCTGGATCACATGTAATGAGTCAATATGAGTAGCTACCTACACCTGTATTAAATCTGATCTGGATCACATGTAATGAGTCAATATGAATAGCTACCTACACCTGTATTAAATCTGATCTGGATCACATCATGTAATGAGTCAATATGAGTAGCTACCTACACCTGTATTAAATCTGATCTGGATCACATCATGTAATGAGTTAATATGAGTAGCTACCTACACCTGTATTAAATCTGATCTGGATCACATGTAATGAGTCAATATGAGTAGCTACCTACACCTGTATTAAATCTGATCTGGATCACATCATGTAATGAGTTAATATAAGTAGCTACCTACACCTGTATTAAATCTGATCTGGATCACATGTAATGAGTCAATATGAGTAGCTACCTACACCAGCATTAAATCTGATCTGGATCACATGTAATGAGTCAATATAAGTAGCTACCTACACCTGTATTACATCTGATCTGGATCACATCATGTAATGAGTCAATATGAGTAGCTACCTTCACCTGTATTAAATCTGATCTGGATCACATGTAATGAGTTAATATGAGTAGCTACCTACACCTGTATTAAATCTGATCTGGATCACATCATGTAATGAGTTAATATGAGTAGCTACCTACACCTGTATTAAATCTGATCTGGATCACATGTAATGAGTCAATGTGAATAGCTACCTTCACCTGTATTAAATCTGATCTGGATCACATCATGTAATGAGTCAATATGAGTAGCTACCTACACCTGTATTAAATCTGATCTGGATCACATGTAATGAGTTAATATGAGTAGCTACCTACACCTGTATTAAATCTGATCTGGATCACATCATGTAATGAGTTAATATAAGTAGCTACCTACACCTGTATTAAATCTGATCTGGATCACATGTAATGAGTTAATATGAGTAGCTACCTTCACCTGTATTAAATTTGATCTGGATCACATGTAATGAGTTAATATGAGTAGCTACCTACACCCGTATTAAATCTGATCTGGATCACATGTAATGAGTCAATATGAATAGCTACCTACACCTGTATTAAATCTGATCTGGATCACATCATGTAATGAGTAAATATGAGTAGCTACCTACACCTGTATTAAATCTGATCTGGATCACATGTAATGAGTCAATATGAATAGCTACCTTCACCTGTATTAAATCTGATCTGGATCACATCATGTAATGAGTCAATATGAGTAGCTACCTACACCTGTATTAAATCTGATCTGGATCACATGTAATGAGTTAATATGAGTAGCTACCTACACCTGTATTAAATCTGATCTGGATCACATCATGTAATGAGTTAATATGAGTAGCTACCTACACCTGTATTAAATCTGATCTGGATCACATGTAATGAGTCAATGTGAGTAGCTACCTACACCTGTATTAAATCTGACCTGGATCACATGTAATGAGTCAATATGAGTAGCTACCTACACCTGTATTAAATCTGATCTGGATCACATGTAATGAGTCAATATGAATAGCTACTTACACCTGTATTAAATCTGATCTGGATCACATGTAATGAGTCAATATGAGTAGCTACCTACACCTGTATTAAATCTGATCTGGATCACATCATGTAATGAGTCAATATGAGTAGCTACCTACACCTGTATTAAATCTGATCTGGATCACATGTAATGAGTTAATATGAGTAGCTACCTACACCTGTATTAAATCTGATCTGGATCACATGTAATGAGTCAATATGAGTAGCTACCTACACCTGTATTAAATCTGATCTGGATCACATCATGTAATGAGTTAATATGAGTAGCTACCTACACCCGTATTAAATCTGATCTGGATCACATGTAATGAGTCAATATGAGTAGCTACCTACACCTGTATTAAATCTGATCTGGATCACATGTAATGAGTCAATATGAGTAGCTACCTACACCTGTATTAAATCTGATCTGGATCACATGTAATGAGTCAATATGAGTAGCTACCTACACCTGTATTAAATCTGATCTGGATCACATCATGTAATGAGTTAATATGAGTAGCTACCTACACCCGTATTAAATCTGATCTGGATCACATGTAATGAGTCAAAATGAGTAGCTACCTACACCTGTATTAAATCTGATCTGGATCACATCATGTAATGAGTTAATATAAGTAGCTACCTACACCTGTATTAAATCTGATCTGGATCACATGTAATGAGTCAATATGAGTAGCTACCTACACCAGCATTAAATCTGATCTGGATCACATGTAATGAGTCAATATAAGTAGCTACCTACACCTGTATTACATCTGATCTGGATCACATCATCTAATGAGTCAATATGAGTAGCTACCTACACCTGTATTAAATCTGATCTGGATCACATGTAATGAGTTAATATGAGTAGCTACCTACACCTGTATTAAATCTGATCTGGATCACATCATGTAATGAGTTAATATGAGTAGCTACCTACACCTGTATTAAATCTGATCTGGATCACATGTAATGAGTCAATATGAGTAGCTACCTACACCTGTATTAAATCTGATCTGGATCACATCATGTAATGAGTCAATATGAGTAGCTACCTACACCTGTATTAAATCTGATCTGGATCACATGTAATGAGTCAATATGAGTAGCTACCTACACCTGTATTAAATCTGATCTGGATCACATGTAATGAGTCAATATGAATAGCTACCTACACCTGTATTAAATCTGATCTGGATCACATCATGTAATGAGTCAATATGAGTAGCTACCTACACCTGTATTAAATCTGATCTGGATCACATCATGTAATGAGTTAATATGAGTAGCTACCTACACCTGTATTAAATCTGATCTGGATCACATGTAATGAGTCAATATGAGTAGCTACCTACACCTGTATTAAATCTGATCTGGATCACATCATGTAATGAGTTAATATAAGTAGCTACCTACACCTGTATTAAATCTGATCTGGATCACATGTAATGAGTCAATATGAGTAGCTACCTACACCTGTATTAAATCTGATCTGGATCACATCATGTAATGAGTTAATATGAGTAGCTACCTACACCCGTATTAAATCTGATCTGGATCACATGTAATGAGTCAATATGAGTAGCTACCTACACCTGTATTAAATCTGATCTGGATCACATGTAATGAGTCAATGTGAGTAGCTACCTACACCTGTATTAAATCTGATCTGGATCACATGTAATGAGTCAATATGAGTAGCTACCTACACCTGTATTAAATCTGATCTGGATCACATCATGTAATGAGTTAATATGAGTAGCTACCTACACCCGTATTAAATCTGATCTGGATCACATGTAATGAGTCAAAATGAGTAGCTACCTACACCTGTATTAAATCTGATCTGGATCACATCATGTAATGAGTTAATATGAGTAGCTACCTACACCAGCATTAAATCTGATCTGGATCACATGTAATGAGTCAATATAAGTAGCTACCTACACCTGTATTACATCTGATCTGGATCACATCATCTAATGAGTCAATATGAGTAGCTACCTACACCTGTATTAAATCTGATCTGGATCACATGTAATGAGTTAATATGAGTAGCTACCTACACCTGTATTAAATCTGATCTGGATCACATCATGTAATGAGTTAATATGAGTAGCTACCTACACCTGTATTAAATCTGATCTGGATCACATGTAATGAGTCAATATGAGTAGCTACCTACACCTGTATTAAATCTGATCTGGATCACATCATGTAATGAGTCAATATGAGTAGCTACCTACACCTGTATTAAATCTGATCTGGATCACATGTAATGAGTCAATATGAGTAGCTACCTACACCTGTATTAAATCTGATCTGGATCACATGTAATGAGTCAATATGAATAGCTACCTACACCTGTATTAAATCTGATCTGGATCACATCATGTAATGAGTCAATATGAGTAGCTACCTACACCTGTATTAAATCTGATCTGGATCACATCATGTAATGAGTTAATATGAGTAGCTACCTACACCTGTATTAAATCTGATCTGGATCACATGTAATGAGTCAATATGAGTAGCTACCTACACCTGTATTAAATCTGATCTGGATCACATCATGTAATGAGTTAATATAAGTAGCTACCTACACCTGTATTAAATCTGATCTGGATCACATGTAATGAGTCAATATGAGTAGCTACCTACACCTGTATTAAATCTGATCTGGATCACATCATGTAATGAGTTAATATGAGTAGCTACCTACACCCGTATTAAATCTGATCTGGATCACATGTAATGAGTCAATATGAGTAGCTACCTACACCTGTATTAAATCTGATCTGGATCACATGTAATGAGTCAATGTGAGTAGCTACCTACACCTGTATTAAATCTGATCTGGATCACATGTAATGAGTCAATATGAGTAGCTACCTACACCTGTATTAAATCTGATCTGGATCACATCATGTAATGAGTTAATATGAGTAGCTACCTACACCCGTATTAAATCTGATCTGGATCACATGTAATGAGTCAATATGAGTAGCTACCTACACCTGTATTAAATCTGATCTGGATCACATCATGTAATGAGTTAATATAAGTAGCTACCTACACCTGTATTAAATCTGATCTGGATCACATGTAATGAGTCAATATGAGTAGCTACCTACACCAGCATTAAATCTGATCTGGATCACATGTAATGAGTCAATATAAGTAGCTACCTACACCTGTATTACATCTGATCTGGATCACATCATCTAATGAGTCAATATGAGTAGCTACCTACACCTGTATTAAATCTGATCTGGATCACATGTAATGAGTTAATATGAGTAGCTACCTACACCTGTATTAAATCTGATCTGGATCACATCATGTAATGAGTTAATATGAGTAGCTACCTACACCTGTATTAAATCTGATCTGGATCACATGTAATGAGTCAATATGAGTAGCTACCTACACCTGTATTAAATCTGATCTGGATCACATCATGTAATGAGTCAATATGAGTAGCTACCTACACCTGTATTAAATCTGATCTGGATCACATGTAATGAGTCAATATGAGTAGCTACCTACACCTGCATTAAATCTGATCTGGATCACATGTAATGAGTCAATATGAATAGCTACCTACACCTGTATTAAATCTGATCTGGATCACATCATGTAATGAGTCAATATGAGTAGCTACCTACACCTGTATTAAATCTGATCTGGATCACATCATGTAATGAGTTAATATGAGTAGCTACCTACACCTGTATTAAATCTGATCTGGATCACATGTAATGAGTCAATATGAGTAGCTACCTACACCTGTATTACATCTGATCTGGATCACATCATGTAATGAGTCAATATGAGTAGCTACCTTCACCTGTATTAAATCTGATCTGGATCACATGTAATGAGTTAATATGAGTAGCTACCTACACCTGTATTAAATCTGATCTGGATCACATCATGTAATGAGTTAATATGAGTAGCTACCTACACCTGTATTAAATCTGATCTGGATCACATGTAATGAGTCAATGTGAATAGCTACCTTCACCTGTATTAAATCTGATCTGGATCACATCATGTAATGAGTCAATATGAGTAGCTACCTACACCTGTATTAAATCTGATCTGGATCACATGTAATGAGTTAATATGAGTAGCTACCTACACCTGTATTAAATCTGATCTGGATCACATCATGTAATGAGTTAATATAAGTAGCTACCTACACCTGTATTAAATCTGATCTGGATCACATGTAATGAGTTAATATGAGTAGCTACCTTCACCTGTATTAAATCTGATCTGGATCACATCATGTAATGAGTCAATATGAGTAGCTACCTACACCTGTATTAAATCTGATCTGGATCACATGTAATGAGTTAATATGAGTAGCTACCTACACCTGTTTTAAATCTGATCTGGATCACATCATGTAATGAGTTAATATGAGTAGCTACCTACACCTGTATTAAATCTGATCTGGATCACATGTAATGAGTCAATATGAGTAGCTACCTACACCTGTATTAAATCTGACCTGGATCACATGTAATGAGTCAATATGAGTAGCTACCTACACCTGTATTAAATCTGATCTGGATCACATGTAATGAGTCAATATGAGTAGCTACCTACACCTGTATTAAATCTGATCTGGATCACATCATGTAATGAGTTAATATGAGTAGCTACCTACACCCGTATTAAATCTGATCTGGATCACATGTAATGAGTCAATATGAGTAGCTACCTATACCTGTATTAAATCTGATCTGGATCACATGTAATGAGTCAATATGAGTAGCTACCTACACCTGTATTAAATCTGATCTGGATCACATGTAATGAGTCAATATGAGTAGCTACCTACACCTGTATTAAATCTGATCTGGATCACATGTAATGAGTCAATATAAGTAGCTACCTTCACCTGTATTAAATTTGATCTGGATCACATGTAATGAGTTAATATGAGTAGCTACCTACACCCGTATTAAATCTGATCTGGATCACATGTAATGAGTCAATATGAATAGCTACCTACACCTGTATTAAATCTGATCTGGATCACATGTAATGAGTCAATATGAATAGCTACCTTCACCTGTATTAAATCTGATCTGGATCACATCATGTAATGAGTCAATATGAGTAGCTACCTACACCTGTATTAAATCTGATCTGGATCACATGTAATGAGTTAATATGAGTAGCTACCTACACCTGTATTAAATCTGATCTGGATCACATGTAATGAGTCAATATGAGTAGCTACCTACACCCGTATTAAATCTGATCTGGATCACATGTAATGAGTCAATATGAGTAGCTACCTATACCTGTATTAAATCTGATCTGGATCACATGTAATGAGTCAATATGAGTAGCTACCTACACCTGTATTAAATCTGATCTGGATCACATGTAATGAGTCAATATGAGTAGCTACCTACACCTGTATTAAATCTGATCTGGATCACATGTAATGAGTCAATATAAGTAGCTACCTTCACCTGTATTAAATTTGATCTGGATCACATGTAATGAGTTAATATGAGTAGCTACCTACACCCGTATTACATCTGATCTGGATCACATGTAATGAGTCAATATGAATAGCTACCTACACCTGTATTAAATCTGATCTGGATCACATGTAATGAGTCAATATGAATAGCTACCTTCACCTGTATTAAATCTGATCTGGATCACATCATGTAATGAGTCAATATGAGTAGCTACCTACACCTGTATTAAATCTGATCTGGATCACATGTAATGAGTTAATATGAGTAGCTACCTACACCTGTATTAAATCTGATCTGGATCACATGTAATGAGTCAATATGAGTAGCTACCTACACCTGTATTAAATCTGATCTGGATCACATCATGTAATGAGTTAATATGAATAGCTACCTACACCTGTAAATCTGATCTGGATCACATCATCTAATGAGTCAATATGAGTAGCTACCTACACCTGTATTAAATCTGATCTGGATCACATGTAATGAGTCAATATGAGTAGCTACCTACACCTGTATTAAATCTGATCTGGATCACATGTAATGAGTCAATATGAGTAGCTACCTACACCTGTATTAAATCTGATCTGGATCACATCATGTAATGAGTTAATATGAGTAGCTACCTACACCCGTATTAAATCTGATCTGGATCACATGTAATGAGTCAATATGAGTAGCTACCTACACCTGTATTAAATTTGATCTGGATCACATGTAATGAGTCAATATGAGTAGCTACCTACACCTGTATTAAATCTGATCTGGATCACATGTAATGAGTCAATATGAGTAGCTACCTACACCTGTATTAAATCTGATCTGGATCACATCATGTAATGAGTTAATATGAGTAGCTACCTACACCCGTATTAAATCTGATCTGGATCACATGTAATGAGTCAATATGAGTAGCTACCTACACCTGTATTAAATCTGATCTGGATCACATCATGTAATGAGTTAATATAAGTAGCTACCTACACCTGTATTAAATCTGATCTGGATCACATGTAATGAGTCAATATGAGTAGCTACCTACACCAGCATTAAATCTGATCTGGATCACATGTAATGAGTCAATATGATTAGCTACCTACACCTGTATTAAATCTGATCTGGATCACATGTAATGAGTTAATATGAGTAGCTACCTACACCTGTATTAAATCTGATCTGGATCACATCATGTAATGAGTTAATATAAGTAGCTACCTACACCTGTATTAAATCTGATCTGGATCACATGTAATGAGTTAATATGAGTAGCTACCTTCACCTGTATTAAATTTGATCTGGATCACATGTAATGAGTCAATATGAGTAGCTACCTACACCAGCATTAAATCTGATCTGGATCACATGTAATGAGTCAATATGAATAGCTACTTACACCTGTATTAAATCTGATCTGGATCACATGTAATGAGTCAATATGAGTAGCTACCTACACCTGTATTAAATCTGATCTGGATCACATCATGTAATGAGTTAATATGAGTAGCTACCTACACCCGTATTAAATCTGATCTGGATCACATGTAATGAGTCAATATGAGTAGCTACCTACACCTGTATTAAATCTGATCTGGATCACATGTAATGAGTCAATATGAGTAGCTACCTACACCTGTATTAAATCTGATCTGGATCACATGTAATGAGTCAATATGAGTAGCTACCTACACCTGTATTAAATCTGATCTGGATCACATGTAATGAGTCAATATAAGTAGCTACCTTCACCTGTATTAAATTTGATCTGGATCACATGTAATGAGTCAATATGAATAGCTACCTACACCTGTATTAAATCTGATCTGGATCACATGTAATGAGTCAATATGAATAGCTACCTTCACCTGTATTAAATCTGATCTGGATCACATCATGTAATGAGTCAATATGAGTAGCTACCTACACCTGTATTAAATCTGATCTGGATCACATGTAATGAGTTAATATGAGTAGCTACCTACACCTGTATTAAATCTGATCTGGATCACATGTAATGAGTCAATATGAGTAGCTACCTACACCTGTATTAAATCTGATCTGGATCACATCATGTAATGAGTTAATATGAATAGCTACCTACACCTGTAAATCTGATCTGGATCACATCATCTAATGAGTCAATATGAGTAGCTACCTACACCTGTATTAAATCTGATCTGGATCACATGTAATGAGTCAATATGAGTAGCTACCTACACCCGTATTAAATCTGATCTGGATCACATGTAATGAGTCAATATGAATAGCTACCTACACCTGTATTAAATCTGATCTGGATCACATGTAATGAGTCAATATGAATAGCTACCTTCACCTGTATTAAATCTGATCTGGATCACATCATGTAATGAGTTAATATGAATAGCTACCTACACCTGTAAATCTGATCTGGATCACATCATCTAATGAGTCAATATGAGTAGCTACCTACACCTGTATTAAATCTGATCTGGATCACATGTAATGAGTTAATATGAGTAGCTACCTACACCTGTATTAAATCTGATCTGGATCACATGTAATGAGTCAATATGAGTAGCTACCTACACCTGTATTAAATCTGATCTGGATCACATCATGTAATGAGTTCATATGAGTAGCTACCTACACCCGTATTAAATCTGATCTGGATCACATGTAATGAGTCAATATGAGTAGCTACCTACACCTGTATTAAATCTGATCTGGATCACATGTAATGAGTCAATATGAGTAGCTACCTACACCTGTATTAAATCTGATCTGGATCACATGTAATGAGTCAATATGAGTAGCTACCTACACCTGTATTAAATCTGATCTGGATCACATCATGTAATGAGTTAATATGAGTAGCTACCTACACCCGTATTAAATCTGATCTGGATCACATGTAATGAGTCAATATGAGTAGCTACCTACACCTGTATTAAATCTGATCTGGATCACATCATGTAATGAGTTAATATAAGTAGCTACCTACACCTGTATTAAATCTGATCTGGATCACATGTAATGAGTCAATATGAGTAGCTACCTACACCAGCATTAAATCTGATCTGGATCACATGTAATGAGTCAATATGAGTAGCTACCTACACCTGTATTAAATCTGATCTGGATCACATGTAATGAGTTAATATGAGTAGCTACCTACACCTGTATTAAATCTGATCTGGATCACATGTAATGAGTTAATATGAGTAGCTACCTTCACCTGTATTAAATTTGATCTGGATCACATGTAATGAGTCAATATGAGTAGCTACCTACACCAGCATTAAATCTGATCTGGATCACATGTAATGAGTCAATATGCGGTTATGGAACCGCCACCTGTCCCAGACCTGTTGTTTTTCAACTCTTGATGATCGGCTATGAAAAGCCAACTGAAAATTATTCATGATTATTATTTGACCATGCTTGTCACTTATGAACATTTTTGAACATCTTGGCATAGTTCTGTTATAATCTCCACCCGGCACAGCCAGAAGAGGACTGGCCACCCCTCATAGCCTGGTTCCTCTCTAGGTTTCTTCCTAGGTTTTGGCCTTTCTAGGGAGTTTTTCCTAGCCACCGTGCTTCTACACCTGCATTACTAGCTGTTTGGGGTTTTAGGCTGGGTGTCTGTACAGCACTTCGAGATATTAGCTGATGTACGAAGGGCTATATAAAATAAAATTGATTGATTGATTGATTCAATATAAGTAGCTACCTACACCTGTATTACATCTGATCTGGATCACATCATGTAATGAGTCAATATGAGTAGCTACCTACACCTGTATTAAATCTGATCTGGATCACATGTAATGAGTTAATATGAGTAGCTACCTACACCTGTATTAAATCTGATCTGGATCACATGTAATGAGTCAATATGAGTAGCTACCTACACCTGTATTAAATCTGATCTGGATCACATCATGTAATGAGTTAATATGAGTAGCTACCTACACCCGTATTAAATCTGATCTGGATCACATGTAATGAGTCAATATGAGTAGCTACCTACACCTGTATTAAATCTGATCTGGATCACATGTAATGAGTCAATATGAGTAGCTACCTACACCTGTATTAAATCTGATCTGGATCACATGTAATGAGTCAATATGAGTAGCTACCTACACCTGTATTAAATCTGATCTGGATCACATCATGTAATGAGTTAATATGAGTAGCTACCTACACCCGTATTAAATCTGATCTGGATCACATGTAATGAGTCAAAATGAGTAGCTACCTACACCTGTATTAAATCTGATCTGGATCACATCATGTAATGAGTTAATATAAGTAGCTACCTACACCTGTATTAAATCTGATCTGGATCACATGTAATGAGTCAATATGAGTAGCTACCTACACCAGCATTAAATCTGATCTGGATCACATGTAATGAGTCAATATAAGTAGCTACCTACACCTGTATTACATCTGATCTGGATCACATCATCTAATGAGTCAATATGAGTAGCTACCTACACCTGTATTAAATCTGATCTGGATCACATGTAATGAGTTAATATGAGTAGCTACCTACACCTGTATTAAATCTGATCTGGATCACATCATGTAATGAGTTAATATGAGTAGCTACCTACACCTGTATTAAATCTGATCTGGATCACATGTAATGAGTCAATATGAGTAGCTACCTACACCTGTATTAAATCTGATCTGGATCACATCATGTAATGAGTCAATATGAGTAGCTACCTACACCTGTATTAAATCTGATCTGGATCACATGTAATGAGTCAATATGAGTAGCTACCTACACCTGTATTAAATCTGATCTGGATCACATGTAATGAGTCAATATGAATAGCTACCTACACCTGTATTAAATCTGATCTGGATCACATCATGTAATGAGTCAATATGAGTAGCTACCTACACCTGTATTAAATCTGATCTGGATCACATCATGTAATGAGTTAATATGAGTAGCTACCTACACCTGTATTAAATCTGATCTGGATCACATGTAATGAGTCAATATGAGTAGCTACCTACACCTGTATTAAATCTGATCTGGATCACATCATGTAATGAGTTAATATAAGTAGCTACCTACACCTGTATTAAATCTGATCTGGATCACATGTAATGAGTCAATATGAGTAGCTACCTACACCTGTATTAAATCTGATCTGGATCACATCATGTAATGAGTTAATATAAGTAGCTACCTACACCTGTATTAAATCTGATCTGGATCACATGTAATGAGTTAATATGAGTAGCTACCTTCACCTGTATTAAATTTGATCTGGATCACATGTAATGAGTCAATATGAGTAGCTACCTACACCAGCATTAAATCTGATCTGGATCACATGTAATGAGTCAATATGAATAGCTACTTACACCTGTATTAAATCTGATCTGGATCACATGTAATGAGTCAATATGAGTAGCTACCTACACCTGTATTAAATCTGATCTGGATCACATCATGTAATGAGTTAATATGAGTAGCTACCTACACCCGTATTAAATCTGATCTGGATCACATGTAATGAGTCAATATGAGTAGCTACCTACACCTGTATTAAATCTGATCTGGATCACATGTAATGAGTCAATATGAGTAGCTACCTACACCTGTATTAAATCTGATCTGGATCACATGTAATGAGTCAATATGAGTAGCTACCTACACCTGTATTAAATCTGATCTGGATCACATGTAATGAGTCAATATAAGTAGCTACCTTCACCTGTATTAAATTTGATCTGGATCACATGTAATGAGTCAATATGAATAGCTACCTACACCTGTATTAAATCTGATCTGGATCACATGTAATGAGTCAATATGAATAGCTACCTTCACCTGTATTAAATCTGATCTGGATCACATCATGTAATGAGTCAATATGAGTAGCTACCTACACCTGTATTAAATCTGATCTGGATCACATGTAATGAGTTAATATGAGTAGCTACCTACACCTGTATTAAATCTGATCTGGATCACATGTAATGAGTCAATATGAGTAGCTACCTACACCTGTATTAAATCTGATCTGGATCACATCATGTAATGAGTCAATATGAATAGCTACCTACACCTGTAAATCTGATCTGGATCACATCATCTAATGAGTCAATATGAGTAGCTACCTACACCTGTATTAAATCTGATCTGGATCACATGTAATGAGTCAATATGAGTAGCTACCTACACCCGTATTAAATCTGATCTGGATCACATGTAATGAGTCAATATGAATAGCTACCTACACCTGTATTAAATCTGATCTGGATCACATGTAATGAGTCAATATGAATAGCTACCTTCACCTGTATTAAATCTGATCTGGATCACATCATGTAATGAGTTAATATGAATAGCTACCTACACCTGTAAATCTGATCTGGATCACATCATCTAATGAGTCAATATGAGTAGCTACCTACACCTGTATTAAATCTGATCTGGATCACATGTAATGAGTTAATATGAGTAGCTACCTACACCTGTATTAAATCTGATCTGGATCACATGTAATGAGTCAATATGAGTAGCTACCTACACCTGTATTAAATCTGATCTGGATCACATCATGTAATGAGTTCATATGAGTAGCTACCTACACCCGTATTAAATCTGATCTGGATCACATGTAATGAGTCAATATGAGTAGCTACCTACACCTGTATTAAATCTGATCTGGATCACATGTAATGAGTCAATATGAGTAGCTACCTACACCTGTATTAAATCTGATCTGGATCACATGTAATGAGTCAATATGAGTAGCTACCTACACCTGTATTAAATCTGATCTGGATCACATCATGTAATGAGTTAATATGAGTAGCTACCTACACCCGTATTAAATCTGATCTGGATCACATGTAATGAGTCAATATGAGTAGCTACCTACACCTGTATTAAATCTGATCTGGATCACATCATGTAATGAGTTAATATAAGTAGCTACCTACACCTGTATTAAATCTGATCTGGATCACATGTAATGAGTCAATATGAGTAGCTACCTACACCAGCATTAAATCTGATCTGGATCACATGTAATGAGTCAATATGAGTAGCTACCTACACCTGTATTAAATCTGATCTGGATCACATGTAATGAGTTAATATGAGTAGCTACCTACACCTGTATTAAATCTGATCTGGATCACATGTAATGAGTTAATATGAGTAGCTACCTTCACCTGTATTAAATTTGATCTGGATCACATGTAATGAGTCAATATGAGTAGCTACCTACACCAGCATTAAATCTGATCTGGATCACATGTAATGAGTCAATATGCGGTTATGGAACCGCCACCTGTCCCAGACCTGTTGTTTTTCAACTCTTGATGATCGGCTATGAAAAGCCAACTGAAAATTATTCATGATTATTATTTGACCATGCTTGTCACTTATGAACATTTTTGAACATCTTGGCATAGTTCTGTTATAATCTCCACCCGGCACAGCCAGAAGAGGACTGGCCACCCCTCATAGCCTGGTTCCTCTCTAGGTTTCTTCCTAGGTTTTGGCCTTTCTAGGGAGTTTTTCCTAGCCACCGTGCTTCTACACCTGCATTACTAGCTGTTTGGGGTTTTAGGCTGGGTGTCTGTACAGCACTTCGAGATATTAGCTGATGTACGAAGGGCTATATAAAATAAAATTGATTGATTGATTGATTCAATATAAGTAGCTACCTACACCTGTATTACATCTGATCTGGATCACATCATGTAATGAGTCAATATGAGTAGCTACCTACACCTGTATTAAATCTGATCTGGATCACATGTAATGAGTTAATATGAGTAGCTACCTACACCTGTATTAAATCTGATCTGGATCACATGTAATGAGTCAATATGAGTAGCTACCTACACCTGTATTAAATCTGATCTGGATCACATCATGTAATGAGTTAATATGAGTAGCTACCTACACCCGTATTAAATCTGATCTGGATCACATGTAATGAGTCAATATGAGTAGCTACCTACACCTGTATTAAATCTGATCTGGATCACATGTAATGAGTCAATATGAGTAGCTACCTACACCTGTATTAAATCTGATCTGGATCACATGTAATGAGTCAATATGAGTAGCTACCTACACCTGTATTAAATCTGATCTGGATCACATCATGTAATGAGTTAATATGAGTAGCTACCTACACCCGTATTAAATCTGATCTGGATCACATGTAATGAGTCAAAATGAGTAGCTACCTACACCTGTATTAAATCTGATCTGGATCACATCATGTAATGAGTTAATATAAGTAGCTACCTACACCTGTATTAAATCTGATCTGGATCACATGTAATGAGTCAATATGAGTAGCTACCTACACCAGCATTAAATCTGATCTGGATCACATGTAATGAGTCAATATAAGTAGCTACCTACACCTGTATTACATCTGATCTGGATCACATCATCTAATGAGTCAATATGAGTAGCTACCTACACCTGTATTAAATCTGATCTGGATCACATGTAATGAGTTAATATGAGTAGCTACCTACACCTGTATTAAATCTGATCTGGATCACATCATGTAATGAGTTAATATGAGTAGCTACCTACACCTGTATTAAATCTGATCTGGATCACATGTAATGAGTCAATATGAGTAGCTACCTACACCTGTATTAAATCTGATCTGGATCACATCATGTAATGAGTCAATATGAGTAGCTACCTACACCTGTATTAAATCTGATCTGGATCACATGTAATGAGTCAATATGAGTAGCTACCTACACCTGTATTAAATCTGATCTGGATCACATGTAATGAGTCAATATGAATAGCTACCTACACCTGTATTAAATCTGATCTGGATCACATCATGTAATGAGTCAATATGAGTAGCTACCTACACCTGTATTAAATCTGATCTGGATCACATCATGTAATGAGTTAATATGAGTAGCTACCTACACCTGTATTAAATCTGATCTGGATCACATGTAATGAGTCAATATGAGTAGCTACCTACACCTGTATTAAATCTGATCTGGATCACATCATGTAATGAGTTAATATAAGTAGCTACCTACACCTGTATTAAATCTGATCTGGATCACATGTAATGAGTCAATATGAGTAGCTACCTACACCAGCATTAAATCTGATCTGGATCACATGTAATGAGTCAATATAAGTAGCTACCTACACCTGTATTACATCTGATCTGGATCACATCATGTAATGAGTCAATATGAGTAGCTACCTTCACCTGTATTAAATCTGATCTGGATCACATGTAATGAGTTAATATGAGTAGCTACCTACACCTGTATTAAATCTGATCTGGATCACATCATGTAATGAGTTAATATGAGTAGCTACCTACACCTGTATTAAATCTGATCTGGATCACATGTAATGAGTCAATGTGAATAGCTACCTTCACCTGTATTAAATCTGATCTGGATCACATCATGTAATGAGTCAATATGAGTAGCTACCTACACCTGTATTAAATCTGATCTGGATCACATGTAATGAGTTAATATGAGTAGCTACCTACACCTGTATTAAATCTGATCTGGATCACATCATGTAATGAGTTAATATAAGTAGCTACCTACACCTGTATTAAATCTGATCTGGATCACATGTAATGAGTTAATATGAGTAGCTACCTTCACCTGTATTAAATTTGATCTGGATCACATGTAATGAGTTAATATGAGTAGCTACCTACACCCGTATTAAATCTGATCTGGATCACATGTAATGAGTCAATATGAATAGCTACCTACACCTGTATTAAATCTGATCTGGATCACATCATGTAATGAGTCAATATGAGTAGCTACCTACACCTGTATTAAATCTGATCTGGATCACATCATGTAATGAGTTAATATGAGTAGCTACCTACACCTGTATTAAATCTGATCTGGATCACATGTAATGAGTCAATATGAGTAGCTACCTACACCTGTATTAAATCTGATCTGGATCACATCATGTAATGAGTTAATATAAGTAGCTACCTACACCTGTATTAAATCTGATCTGGATCACATGTAATGAGTCAATATGAGTAGCTACCTACACCAGCATTAAATCTGATCTGGATCACATGTAATGAGTCAATATAAGTAGCTACCTACACCTGTATTACATCTGATCTGGATCACATCATGTAATGAGTCAATATGAGTAGCTACCTTCACCTGTATTAAATCTGATCTGGATCACATGTAATGAGTTAATATGAGTAGCTACCTACACCTGTATTAAATCTGATCTGGATCACATCATGTAATGAGTTAATATGAGTAGCTACCTACACCTGTATTAAATCTGATCTGGATCACATGTAATGAGTCAATGTGAATAGCTACCTTCACCTGTATTAAATCTGATCTGGATCACATCATGTAATGAGTCAATATGAGTAGCTACCTACACCTGTATTAAATCTGATCTGGATCACATGTAATGAGTTAATATGAGTAGCTACCTACACCTGTATTAAATCTGATCTGGATCACATCATGTAATGAGTTAATATAAGTAGCTACCTACACCTGTATTAAATCTGATCTGGATCACATGTAATGAGTTAATATGAGTAGCTACCTTCACCTGTATTAAATTTGATCTGGATCACATGTAATGAGTTAATATGAGTAGCTACCTACACCCGTATTAAATCTGATCTGGATCACATGTAATGAGTCAATATGAATAGCTACCTACACCTGTATTAAATCTGATCTGGATCACATCATGTAATGAGTAAATATGAGTAGCTACCTACACCTGTATTAAATCTGATCTGGATCACATGTAATGAGTCAATATGAATAGCTACCTTCACCTGTATTAAATCTGATCTGGATCACATCATGTAATGAGTCAATATGAGTAGCTACCTACACCTGTATTAAATCTGATCTGGATCACATGTAATGAGTTAATATGAGTAGCTACCTACACCTGTATTAAATCTGATCTGGATCACATCATGTAATGAGTTAATATGAGTAGCTACCTACACCTGTATTAAATCTGATCTGGATCACATGTAATGAGTCAATATGAGTAGCTACCTACACCTGTATTAAATCTGACCTGGATCACATGTAATGAGTCAATATGAGTAGCTACCTACACCTGTTAAAATCTGATCTGGATCACATGTAATGAGTCAATATGAATAGCTACTTACACCTGTATTAAATCTGATCTGGATCACATGTAATGAGTCAATATGAGTAGCTACCTACACCTGTATTAAATCTGATCTGGATCACATCATGTAATGAGTTAATATGAGTAACTACCTACACCCGTATTAAATCTGATCTGGATCACATGTAATGAGTCAATATGAGTAGCTACCTACACCTGTATTAAATCTGATCTGGATCACATGTAATGAGTCAATATGAGTAGCTACCTACACCTGTATTAAATCTGATCTGGATCACATGTAATGAGTCAATATGAGTAGCTACCTACACCTGTATTAAATCTGATCTGGATCACATCATGTAATGAGTTAATATGAGTAGCTACCTACACCCGTATTAAATCTGATCTGGATCACATGTAATGAGTCAATATGAGTAGCTACCTACACCTGTATTAAATCTGATCTGGATCACATCATGTAATGAGTTAATATAAGTAGCTACCTACACCTGTATTAAATCTGATCTGGATCACATGTAATGAGTCAATATGAGTAGCTACCTACACCAGCATTAAATCTGATCTGGATCACATGTAATGAGTCAATATAAGTAGCTACCTACACCTGTATTACATCTGATCTGGATCACATCATCTAATGAGTCAATATGAGTAGCTACCTACACCTGTATTAAATCTGATCTGGATCACATGTAATGAGTTAATATGAGTAGCTACCTACACCTGTATTAAATCTGATCTGGATCACATCATGTAATGAGTCAATATGAGTAGCTACCTACACCTGTATTAAATCTGATCTGGATCACATCATGTAATGAGTTAATATGAGTAGCTACCTACACCTGTATTAAATCTGATCTGGATCACGTGTAATGAGTTAATATGAGTAGCCACCTACACCTGTATTAAATCTGATCTGGATCACATCATGTAATGAGTTAATATGAGTAGCTACCTACACCTGTATTAAATCTGATCTGGATCACATGTAATGAGTTAATATGAGTAGCTACCTTCACCTGTATTAAATTTGATCTGGATCACATGTAATGAGTTAATATGAGTAGCTACCTACACCCGTATTAAATCTGATCTGGATCACATGTAATGAGTCAATATGAATAGCTACCTACACCTGTATTAAATCTGATCTGGATCACATGTAATGAGTCAATATGAATAGCTACCTTCACCTGTATTAAATCTGATCTGGATCACATCATGTAATGAGTCAATATGAGTAGCTACCTACACCTGTATTAAATCTGATCTGGATCACATCATGTAATGAGTCAATATGAGTAGCTACCTACACCTGTATTAAATCTGATCTGGATCACATGTAATGAGTTAATATGAGTAGCTACCTACACCTGTATTAAATCTGATCTGGATCACATCATGTAATGAGTTAATATAAGTAGCTACCTACACCTGTATTAAATCTGATCTGGATCACATGTAATGAGTTAATATGAGTAGCTACCTTCACCTGTATTAAATTTGATCTGGATCACATGTAATGAGTCAATATGAGTAGCTACCTACACCAGCATTAAATCTGATCTGGATCACATGTAATGAGTCAATATGAATAGCTACTTACACCTGTATTAAATCTGATCTGGATCACATGTAATGAGTCAATATGAGTAGCTACCTACACCTGTATTAAATCTGATCTGGATCACATCATGTAATGAGTTAATATGAGTAGCTACCTACACCCGTATTAAATCTGATCTGGATCACATGTAATGAGTCAATATGAGTAGCTACCTACACCTGTATTAAATCTGATCTGGATCACATGTAATGAGTCAATATGAGTAGCTACCTACACCTGTATTAAATCTGATCTGGATCACATGTAATGAGTCAATATGAGTAGCTACCTACACCTGTATTAAATCTGATCTGGATCACATGTAATGAGTCAATATAAGTAGCTACCTTCACCTGTATTACATTTGATCTGGATCACATGTAATGAGTTAATATGAGTAGCTACCTACACCCGTATTAAATCTGATCTGGATCACATGTAATGAGTCAATATGAATAGCTACCTACACCTGTATTAAATCTGATCTGGATCACATGTAATGAGTCAATATGAATAGCTACCTTCACCTGTATTAAATCTGATCTGGATCACATCATGTAATGAGTCAATATGAGTAGCTACCTACACCTGTATTAAATCTGATCTGGATCACATGTAATGAGTTAATATGAGTAGCTACCTACACCTGTATTAAATCTGATCTGGATCACATGTAATGAGTCAATATGAGTAGCTACCTACACCTGTATTAAATCTGATCTGGATCACATCATGTAATGAGTTAATATGAATAGCTACCTACACCTGTAAATCTGATCTGGATCACATCATCTAATGAGTCAATATGAGTAGCTACCTACACCTGTATTAAATCTGATCTGGATCACATGTAATGAGTCAATATGAGTAGCTACCTACACCTGTATTAAATCTGATCTGGATCACATCATGTAATGAGTCAATATGAGTAGCTACCTACACCTATATTAAATCTGATCTGGATCACATGTAATGAGTTAATATGAGTAGCTACCTACACCTGTATTAAATCTGATCTGGATCACATGTAATGAGTCAATATGAGTAGCTACCTACACCTGTATTAAATCTGATCTGGATCACATCATGTAATGAGTTAATATGAGTAGCCACCTACACCCGTATTAAATCTGATCTGGATCACATGTAATGAGTCAATATGAGTAGCTACCTACACCTGTATTAAATCTGATCTGGATCACATGTAATGAGTCAATATGAGTAGCTACCTACACCTGTATTAAATCTGATCTGGATCACATGTAATGAGTCAATATGAGTAGCTACCTACACCAGCATTAAATCTGATCTGGATCACATGTAATGAGTCAATATAAGTAGCTACCTACACCTGTATTACATCTGATCTGGATCACATCATGTAATGAGTCAATATGAGTAGCTACCTTCACCTGTATTAAATCTGATCTGGATCACATGTAATGAGTTAATATGAGTAGCTACCTACACCTGTATTAAATCTGATCTGGATCACATCATGTAATGAGTTAATATGAGTAGCTACCTACACCTGTATTAAATCTGATCTGGATCACATGTAATGAGTCAATGTGAATAGCTACCTTCACCTGTATTAAATCTGATCTGGATCACATCATGTAATGAGTCAATATGAGTAGCTACCTACACCTGTATTAAATCTGATCTGGATCACATGTAATGAGTTAATATGAGTAGCTACCTACACCTGTATTAAATCTGATCTGGATCACATCATGTAATGAGTTAATATAAGTAGCTACCTACACCTGTATTAAATCTGATCTGGATCACATGTAATGAGTTAATATGAGTAGCTACCTTCACCTGTATTAAATTTGATCTGGATCACATGTAATGAGTTAATATGAGTAGCTACCTACACCCGTATTAAATCTGATCTGGATCACATGTAATGAGTCAATATGAATAGCTACCTACACCTGTATTAAATCTGATCTGGATCACATCATGTAATGAGTAAATATGAGTAGCTACCTACACCTGTATTAAATCTGATCTGGATCACATGTAATGAGTCAATATGAATAGCTACCTTCACCTGTATTAAATCTGATCTGGATCACATCATGTAATGAGTCAATATGAGTAGCTACCTACACCTGTATTAAATCTGATCTGGATCACATGTAATGAGTTAATATGAGTAGCTACCTACACCTGTATTAAATCTGATCTGGATCACATCATGTAATGAGTTAATATGAGTAGCTACCTACACCTGTATTAAATCTGATCTGGATCACATGTAATGAGTCAATATGAGTAGCTACCTACACCTGTATTAAATCTGACCTGGATCACATGTAATGAGTCAATATGAGTAGCTACCTACACCTGTTAAAATCTGATCTGGATCACATGTAATGAGTCAATATGAATAGCTACTTACACCTGTATTAAATCTGATCTGGATCACATGTAATGAGTCAATATGAGTAGCTACCTACACCTGTATTAAATCTGATCTGGATCACATCATGTAATGAGTTAATATGAGTAACTACCTACACCCGTATTAAATCTGATCTGGATCACATGTAATGAGTCAATATGAGTAGCTACCTACACCTGTATTAAATCTGATCTGGATCACATGTAATGAGTCAATATGAGTAGCTACCTACACCTGTATTAAATCTGATCTGGATCACATGTAATGAGTCAATATGAGTAGCTACCTACACCTGTATTAAATCTGATCTGGATCACATCATGTAATGAGTTAATATGAGTAGCTACCTACACCCGTATTAAATCTGATCTGGATCACATGTAATGAGTCAATATGAGTAGCTACCTACACCTGTATTAAATCTGATCTGGATCACATCATGTAATGAGTTAATATAAGTAGCTACCTACACCTGTATTAAATCTGATCTGGATCACATGTAATGAGTCAATATGAGTAGCTACCTACACCAGCATTAAATCTGATCTGGATCACATGTAATGAGTCAATATAAGTAGCTACCTACACCTGTATTACATCTGATCTGGATCACATCATCTAATGAGTCAATATGAGTAGCTACCTACACCTGTATTAAATCTGATCTGGATCACATGTAATGAGTTAATATGAGTAGCTACCTACACCTGTATTAAATCTGATCTGGATCACATCATGTAATGAGTCAATATGAGTAGCTACCTACACCTGTATTAAATCTGATCTGGATCACATCATGTAATGAGTTAATATGAGTAGCTACCTACACCTGTATTAAATCTGATCTGGATCACGTGTAATGAGTTAATATGAGTAGCCACCTACACCTGTATTAAATCTGATCTGGATCACATCATGTAATGAGTTAATATGAGTAGCTACCTACACCTGTATTAAATCTGATCTGGATCACATGTAATGAGTTAATATGAGTAGCTACCTTCACCTGTATTAAATTTGATCTGGATCACATGTAATGAGTTAATATGAGTAGCTACCTACACCCGTATTAAATCTGATCTGGATCACATGTAATGAGTCAATATGAATAGCTACCTACACCTGTATTAAATCTGATCTGGATCACATGTAATGAGTCAATATGAATAGCTACCTTCACCTGTATTAAATCTGATCTGGATCACATCATGTAATGAGTCAATATGAGTAGCTACCTACACCTGTATTAAATCTGATCTGGATCACATCATGTAATGAGTCAATATGAGTAGCTACCTACACCTGTATTAAATCTGATCTGGATCACATGTAATGAGTTAATATGAGTAGCTACCTACACCTGTATTAAATCTGATCTGGATCACATCATGTAATGAGTTAATATAAGTAGCTACCTACACCTGTATTAAATCTGATCTGGATCACATGTAATGAGTTAATATGAGTAGCTACCTTCACCTGTATTAAATTTGATCTGGATCACATGTAATGAGTCAATATGAGTAGCTACCTACACCAGCATTAAATCTGATCTGGATCACATGTAATGAGTCAATATGAATAGCTACTTACACCTGTATTAAATCTGATCTGGATCACATGTAATGAGTCAATATGAGTAGCTACCTACACCTGTATTAAATCTGATCTGGATCACATCATGTAATGAGTTAATATGAGTAGCTACCTACACCCGTATTAAATCTGATCTGGATCACATGTAATGAGTCAATATGAGTAGCTACCTACACCTGTATTAAATCTGATCTGGATCACATGTAATGAGTCAATATGAGTAGCTACCTACACCTGTATTAAATCTGATCTGGATCACATGTAATGAGTCAATATGAGTAGCTACCTACACCTGTATTAAATCTGATCTGGATCACATGTAATGAGTCAATATAAGTAGCTACCTTCACCTGTATTAAATTTGATCTGGATCACATGTAATGAGTTAATATGAGTAGCTACCTACACCCGTATTAAATCTGATCTGGATCACATGTAATGAGTCAATATGAATAGCTACCTACACCTGTATTAAATCTGATCTGGATCACATGTAATGAGTCAATATGAATAGCTACCTTCACCTGTATTAAATCTGATCTGGATCACATCATGTAATGAGTCAATATGAGTAGCTACCTACACCTGTATTAAATCTGATCTGGATCACATGTAATGAGTTAATATGAGTAGCTACCTACACCTGTATTAAATCTGATCTGGATCACATGTAATGAGTCAATATGAGTAGCTACCTACACCTGTATTAAATCTGATCTGGATCACATCATGTAATGAGTTAATATGAATAGCTACCTACACCTGTAAATCTGATCTGGATCACATCATCTAATGAGTCAATATGAGTAGCTACCTACACCTGTATTAAATCTGATCTGGATCACATGTAATGAGTCAATATGAGTAGCTACCTACACCTGTATTAAATCTGATCTGGATCACATCATGTAATGAGTCAATATGAGTAGCTACCTACACCTATATTAAATCTGATCTGGATCACATGTAATGAGTTAATATGAGTAGCTACCTACACCTGTATTAAATCTGATCTGGATCACATGTAATGAGTCAATATGAGTAGCTACCTACACCTGTATTAAATCTGATCTGGATCACATCATGTAATGAGTTAATATGAGTAGCCACCTACACCCGTATTAAATCTGATCTGGATCACATGTAATGAGTCAATATGAGTAGCTACCTACACCTGTATTAAATCTGATCTGGATCACATGTAATGAGTCAATATGAGTAGCTACCTACACCTGTATTAAATCTGATCTGGATCACATGTAATGAGTCAATATGAGTAGCTACCTACACCTGTATTAAATCTGATCTGGATCACATCATGTAATGAGTTAATATGAGTAGCTACCTACACCCGTATTAAATCTGATCTGGATCACATGTAATGAGTCAATATGAGTAGCTACCTACACCTGTATTAAATCTGATCTGGATCACATCATGTAATGAGTTAATATAAGTAGCTACCTACACCTGTATTAAATCTGATCTGGATCACATGTAATGAGTCAATATGAGTAGCTACCTACACCAGCATTAAATCTGATCTGGATCACATGTAATGAGTCAATATGAGTAGCTACCTACACCTGTATTAAATCTGATCTGGATCACATGTAATGAGTTAATATGAGTAGCTACCTACACCTGTATTAAATCTAATCTGGATCACATCATGTAATGAGTTAATATAAGTAGCTACCTACACCTGTATTAAATCTGATCTGGATCACATGTAATGAGTTAATATGAGTAGCTACCTTCACCTGTATTAAATTTGATCTGGATCACATGTAATGAGTCAATATGAGTAGCTACCTACACCAGCATTAAATCTGATCTGGATCACATGTAATGAGTCAATATGCGGTTATGGAACCGCCACCTGTCCCAGACCTGTTGTTTTTCAACTCTTGATGATCGGCTATGAAAAGCCAACTGAAAATTATTCATGATTATTATTTGACCATGCTTGTCACTTATGAACATTTTTGAACATCTTGGCATAGTTCTGTTATAATCTCCACCCGGCACAGCCAGAAGAGGACTGGCCACCCCTCATAGCCTGGTTCCTCTCTAGGTTTCTTCCTAGGTTTTGGCCTTTCTAGGGAGTTTTTCCTAGCCACCGTGCTTCTACACCTGCATTACTAGCTGTTTGGGGTTTTAGGCTGGGTGTCTGTACAGCACTTCGAGATATTAGCTGATGTACGAAGGGCTATATAAAATAAAATTGATTGATTGATTGATTCAATATAAGTAGCTACCTACACCTGTATTACATCTGATCTGGATCACATCATGTAATGAGTCAATATGAGTAGCTACCTACACCTGTATTAAATCTGATCTGGATCACATGTAATGAGTTAATATGAGTAGCTACCTACACCTGTATTAAATCTGATCTGGATCACATGTAATGAGTCAATATGAGTAGCTACCTACACCTGTATTAAATCTGATCTGGATCACATCATGTAATGAGTTAATATGAGTAGCTACCTACACCCGTATTAAATCTGATCTGGATCACATGTAATGAGTCAATATGAGTAGCTACCTACACCTGTATTAAATCTGATCTGGATCACATGTAATGAGTCAATATGAGTAGCTACCTACACCTGTATTAAATCTGATCTGGATCACATGTAATGAGTCAATATGAGTAGCTACCTACACCTGTATTAAATCTGATCTGGATCACATCATGTAATGAGTTAATATGAGTAGCTACCTACACCCGTATTAAATCTGATCTGGATCACATGTAATGAGTCAAAATGAGTAGCTACCTACACCTGTATTAAATCTGATCTGGATCACATCATGTAATGAGTTAATATAAGTAGCTACCTACACCTGTATTAAATCTGATCTGGATCACATGTAATGAGTCAATATGAGTAGCTACCTACACCAGCATTAAATCTGATCTGGATCACATGTAATGAGTCAATATAAGTAGCTACCTACACCTGTATTACATCTGATCTGGATCACATCATCTAATGAGTCAATATGAGTAGCTACCTACACCTGTATTAAATCTGATCTGGATCACATGTAATGAGTTAATATGAGTAGCTACCTACACCTGTATTAAATCTGATCTGGATCACATCATGTAATGAGTTAATATGAGTAGCTACCTACACCTGTATTAAATCTGATCTGGATCACATGTAATGAGTCAATATGAGTAGCTACCTACACCTGTATTAAATCTGATCTGGATCACATCATGTAATGAGTCAATATGAGTAGCTACCTACACCTGTATTAAATCTGATCTGGATCACATGTAATGAGTCAATATGAGTAGCTACCTACACCTGTATTAAATCTGATCTGGATCACATGTAATGAGTCAATATGAATAGCTACCTACACCTGTATTAAATCTGATCTGGATCACATCATGTAATGAGTCAATATGAGTAGCTACCTACACCTGTATTAAATCTGATCTGGATCACATCATGTAATGAGTTAATATGAGTAGCTACCTACACCTGTATTAAATCTGATCTGGATCACATGTAATGAGTCAATATGAGTAGCTACCTACACCTGTATTAAATCTGATCTGGATCACATCATGTAATGAGTTAATATAAGTAGCTACCTACACCTGTATTAAATCTGATCTGGATCACATGTAATGAGTCAATATGAGTAGCTACCTACACCAGCATTAAATCTGATCTGGATTACATGTAATGAGTCAATATAAGTAGCTACCTACACCTGTATTACATCTGATCTGGATCACATCATGTAATGAGTCAATATGAGTAGCTACCTTCACCTGTATTAAATCTGATCTGGATCACATGTAATGAGTTAATATGAGTAGCTACCTACACCTGTATTAAATCTGATCTGGATCACATCATGTAATGAGTTAATATGAGTAGCTACCTACACCTGTATTAAATCTGATCTGGATCACATGTAATGAGTCAATGTGAATAGCTACCTTCACCTGTATTAAATCTGATCTGGATCACATCATGTAATGAGTCAATATGAGTAGCTACCTACACCTGTATTAAATCTGATCTGGATCACATGTAATGAGTTAATATGAGTAGCTACCTACACCTGTATTAAATCTGATCTGGATCACATCATGTAATGAGTTAATATAAGTAGCTACCTACACCTGTATTAAATCTGATCTGGATCACATGTAATGAGTTAATATGAGTAGCTACCTTCACCTGTATTAAATTTGATCTGGATCACATGTAATGAGTTAATATGAGTAGCTACCTACACCCGTATTAAATCTGATCTGGATCACATGTAATGAGTCAATATGAATAGCTACCTACACCTGTATTAAATCTGATCTGGATCACATCATGTAATGAGTAAATATGAGTAGCTACCTACACCTGTATTAAATCTGATCTGGATCACATGTAATGAGTCAATATGAATAGCTACCTTCACCTGTATTAAATCTGATCTGGATCACATCATGTAATGAGTCAATATGAGTAGCTACCTACACCTGTATTAAATCTGATCTGGATCACATGTAATGAGTTAATATGAGTAGCTACCTACACCTGTATTAAATCTGATCTGGATCACATCATGTAATGAGTTAATATGAGTAGCTACCTACACCTGTATTAAATCTGATCTGGATCACATGTAATGAGTCAATATGAGTAGCTACCTACACCTGTATTAAATCTGACCTGGATCACATGTAATGAGTCAATATGAGTAGCTACCTACACCTGTATTAAATCTGATCTGGATCACATGTAATGAGTCAATATGAATAGCTACTTACACCTGTATTAAATCTGATCTGGATCACATGTAATGAGTCAATATGAGTAGCTACCTACACCTGTATTAAATCTGATCTGGATCACATCATGTAATGAGTTAATATGAGTAGCTACCTACACCTGTATTAAATCTGATCTGGATCACATCATGTAATGAGTTAATATGAGTAGCTACCTACACCTGTATTAAATCTGATCTGGATCACATGTAATGAGTCAATATGAGTAGCTACCTACACCTGTATTAAATCTGATCTGGATCACATCATGTAATGAGTCAATATGAGTAGCTACCTACACCTGTATTAAATCTGATCTGGATCACATGTAATGAGTCAATATGAGTAGCTACCTACACCTGTATTAAATCTGATCTGGATCACATGTAATGAGTCAATATGAATAGCTACCTACACCTGTATTAAATCTGATCTGGATCACATCATGTAATGAGTCAATATGAGTAGCTACCTACACCTGTATTAAATCTGATCTGGATCACATCATGTAATGAGTTAATATGAGTAGCTACCTACACCTGTATTAAATCTGATCTGGATCACATGTAATGAGTCAATATGAGTAGCTACCTACACCTGTATTAAATCTGATCTGGATCACATCATGTAATGAGTTAATATAAGTAGCTACCTACACCTGTATTAAATCTGATCTGGATCACATGTAATGAGTCAATATGAGTAGCTACCTACACCAGCATTAAATCTGATCTGGATTACATGTAATGAGTCAATATAAGTAGCTACCTACACCTGTATTACATCTGATCTGGATCACATCATGTAATGAGTCAATATGAGTAGCTACCTTCACCTGTATTAAATCTGATCTGGATCACATGTAATGAGTTAATATGAGTAGCTACCTACACCTGTATTAAATCTGATCTGGATCACATCATGTAATGAGTTAATATGAGTAGCTACCTACACCTGTATTAAATCTGATCTGGATCACATGTAATGAGTCAATGTGAATAGCTACCTTCACCTGTATTAAATCTGATCTGGATCACATCATGTAATGAGTCAATATGAGTAGCTACCTACACCTGTATTAAATCTGATCTGGATCACATGTAATGAGTTAATATGAGTAGCTACCTACACCTGTATTAAATCTGATCTGGATCACATCATGTAATGAGTTAATATAAGTAGCTACCTACACCTGTATTAAATCTGATCTGGATCACATGTAATGAGTTAATATGAGTAGCTACCTTCACCTGTATTAAATTTGATCTGGATCACATGTAATGAGTTAATATGAGTAGCTACCTACACCCGTATTAAATCTGATCTGGATCACATGTAATGAGTCAATATGAATAGCTACCTACACCTGTATTAAATCTGATCTGGATCACATCATGTAATGAGTAAATATGAGTAGCTACCTACACCTGTATTAAATCTGATCTGGATCACATGTAATGAGTCAATATGAATAGCTACCTTCACCTGTATTAAATCTGATCTGGATCACATCATGTAATGAGTCAATATGAGTAGCTACCTACACCTGTATTAAATCTGATCTGGATCACATGTAATGAGTTAATATGAGTAGCTACCTACACCTGTATTAAATCTGATCTGGATCACATCATGTAATGAGTTAATATGAGTAGCTACCTACACCTGTATTAAATCTGATCTGGATCACATGTAATGAGTCAATATGAGTAGCTACCTACACCTGTATTAAATCTGACCTGGATCACATGTAATGAGTCAATATGAGTAGCTACCTACACCTGTATTAAATCTGATCTGGATCACATGTAATGAGTCAATATGAATAGCTACTTACACCTGTATTAAATCTGATCTGGATCACATGTAATGAGTCAATATGAGTAGCTACCTACACCTGTATTAAATCTGATCTGGATCACATCATGTAATGAGTTAATATGAGTAACTACCTACACCCGTATTAAATCTGATCTGGATCACATGTAATGAGTCAATATGAGTAGCTACCTACACCTGTATTAAATCTGATCTGGATCACATGTAATGAGTCAATATGAGTAGCTACCTACACCTGTATTAAATCTGATCTGGATCACATGTAATGAGTCAATATGAGTAGCTACCTACACCTGTATTAAATCTGATCTGGATCACATCATGTAATGAGTTAATATGAGTAGCTACCTACACCCGTATTAAATCTGATCTGGATCACATGTAATGAGTCAATATGAGTAGCTACCTACACCTGTATTAAATCTGATCTGGATCACATCATGTAATGAGTTAATATAAGTAGCTACCTACACCTGTATTAAATCTGATCTGGATCACATGTAATGAGTCAATATGAGTAGCTACCTACACCAGCATTAAATCTGATCTGGATCACATGTAATGAGTCAATATAAGTAGCTACCTACACCTGTATTACATCTGATCTGGATCACATCATCTAATGAGTCAATATGAGTAGCTACCTACACCTGTATTAAATCTGATCTGGATCACATGTAATGAGTTAATATGAGTAGCTACCTACACCTGTATCAAATCTGATCTGGATCACATCATGTAATGAGTCAATATGAGTAGCTACCTACACCTGTATTAAATCTGATCTGGATCACATCATGTAATGAGTTAATATGAGTAGCTACCTACACCTGTATTAAATCTGATCTGGATCACGTGTAATGAGTTAATATGAGTAGCCACCTACACCTGTATTAAATCTGATCTGGATCACATCATGTAATGAGTTAATATGAGTAGCTACCTACACCTGTATTAAATCTGATCTGGATCACATGTAATGAGTTAATATGAGTAGCTACCTTCACCTGTATTAAATTTGATCTGGATCACATGTAATGAGTTAATATGAGTAGCTACCTACACCCGTATTAAATCTGATCTGGATCACATGTAATGAGTCAATATGAATAGCTACCTACACCTGTATTAAATCTGATCTGGATCACATGTAATGAGTCAATATGAATAGCTACCTTCACCTGTATTAAATCTGATCTGGATCACATCATGTAATGAGTCAATATGAGTAGCTACCTACACCTGTATTAAATCTGATCTGGATCACATGTAATGAGTTAATATGAGTAGCTACCTACACCTGTATTAAATCTGATCTGGATCACATGTAATGAGTCAATATGAGTAGCTACCTACACCTGTAAATCTGATCTGGATCACATCATCTAATGAGTCAATATGAGTAGCTACCTACACCTGTATTAAATCTGATCTGGATCACATGTAATGAGTCAATATGAGTAGCTACCTACACCTGTATTAAATCTGATCTGGATCACATCATGTAATGAGTCAATATGAGTAGCTACCTACACCTGTATTAAATCTGATCTGGATCACATGTAATGAGTTAATATGAGTAGCTACCTACACCTGTATTAAATCTGATCTGGATCACATGTAATGAGTCAATATGAGTAGCTACCTACACCTGTATTAAATCTGATCTGGATCACATCATGTAATGAGTTAATATGAGTAGCTACCTACACCCGTATTAAATCTGATCTGGATCACATGTAATGAGTCAATATGAGTAGCTACCTACACCTGTATTAAATCTGATCTGGATCACATGTAATGAGTCAATATGAGTAGCTACCTACACCTGTATTAAATCTGATCTGGATCACATCATGTAATGAGTTAATATAAGTAGCTACCTACACCTGTATTAAATCTGATCTGGATCACATGTAATGAGTCAATATGAGTAGCTACCTACACCAGCATTAAATCTGATCTGGATCACATGTAATGGGTCAATATGAGTAGCTACCTACACCTGTATTAAATCTGATCTGGATCACATGTAATGAGTTAATATGAGTAGCTACCTACACCTGTATTAAATCTGATCTGGATCACATCATGTAATGAGTTAATATAAGTAGCTACCTACACCTGTATTAAATCTGATCTGGATCACATGTAATGAGTTAATATGAGTAGCTACCTTCACCTGTATTAAATTTGATCTGGATCACATGTAATGAGTCAATATGAGTAGCTACCTACACCTGTATTAAATCTGACCTGGATCACATGTAATGAGTCAATATGAGTAGCTACCTACACCTGTATTAAATCTGATCTGGATCACATGTAATGAGTCAATATGAATAGCTACTTACACCTGTATTAAATCTGATCTGGATCACATGTAATGAGTCAATATGAGTAGCTACCTTCACCTGTATTAAATTTGATCTGGATCACATGTAATGAGTTAATATGAGTAGCTACCTACACCCGTATTAAATCTGATCTGGATCACATGTAATGAGTCAATATGAATAGCTACCTACACCTGTATTAAATCTGATCTGGATCACATGTAATGAGTCAATATGAATAGCTACCTTCACCTGTATTAAATCTGATCTGGATCACATCATGTAATGAGTCAATATGAGTAGCTACCTACACCTGTATTAAATCTGATCTGGATCACATGTAATGAGTTAATATGAGTAGCTACCTACACCTGTATTAAATCTGATCTGGATCACATGTAATGAGTCAATATGAGTAGCTACCTACACCTGTAAATCTGATCTGGATCACATCATCTAATGAGTCAATATGAGTAGCTACCTACACCTGTATTAAATCTGATCTGGATCACATGTAATGAGTCAATATGAGTAGCTACCTACACCTGTATTAAATCTGATCTGGATCACATCATGTAATGAGTCAATATGAGTAGCTACCTACACCTGTATTAAATCTGATCTGGATCACATGTAATGAGTTAATATGAGTAGCTACCTACACCTGTATTAAATCTGATCTGGATCACATGTAATGAGTCAATATGAGTAGCTACCTACACCTGTATTAAATCTGATCTGGATCACATCATGTAATGAGTTAATATGAGTAGCTACCTACACCCGTATTAAATCTGATCTGGATCACATGTAATGAGTCAATATGAGTAGCTACCTACACCTGTATTAAATCTGATCTGGATCACATGTAATGAGTCAATATGAGTAGCTACCTACACCTGTATTAAATCTGATCTGGATCACATGTAATGAGTCAATATGAGTAGCTACCTACACCTGTATTAAATCTGATCTGGATCACATCATGTAATGAGTTAATATGAGTAGCTACCTACACCCGTATTAAATCTGATCTGGATCACATGTAATGAGTCAATATGAGTAGCTACCTACACCTGTATTAAATCTGATCTGGATCACATCATGTAATGAGTTAATATAAGTAGCTACCTACACCTGTATTAAATCTGATCTGGATCACATGTAATGAGTCAATATGAGTAGCTACCTACACCAGCATTAAATCTGATCTGGATCACATGTAATGGGTCAATATGAGTAGCTACCTACACCTGTATTAAATCTGATCTGGATCACATGTAATGAGTTAATATGAGTAGCTACCTACACCTGTATTAAATCTGATCTGGATCACATCATGTAATGAGTTAATATAAGTAGCTACCTACACCTGTATTAAATCTGATCTGGATCACATGTAATGAGTTAATATGAGTAGCTACCTTCACCTGTATTAAATTTGATCTGGATCACATGTAATGAGTCAATATGAGTAGCTACCTACACCTGTATTAAATCTGACCTGGATCACATGTAATGAGTCAATATGAGTAGCTACCTACACCTGTATTAAATCTGATCTGGATCACATGTAATGAGTCAATATGAATAGCTACTTACACCTGTATTAAATCTGATCTGGATCACATGTAATGGGTCAATATGAGTAGCTACCTACACCTGTATTAAATCTGATCTGGATCACATCATGTAATGAGTTAATATGAGTAGCTACCTACACCCGTATTAAATCTGATCTGGATCACATGTAATGAGTCAATATGAGTAGCTACCTACACCTGTATTAAATCTGATCTGGATCACATGTAATGAGTCAATATGAGTAGCTACCTACACCTGTATTAAATCTGATCTGGATCACATGTAATGAGTCAATATGAGTAGCTACCTACACCTGTATTAAATCTGATCTGGATCACATCATGTAATGAGTTAATATGAGTAGCTACCTACACCCGTATTAAATCTGATCTGGATCACATGTAATGAGTCAATATGAGTAGCTACCTACACCTGTATTAAATCTGATCTGGATCACATCATGTAATGAGTTAATATAAGTAGCTACCTACACCTGTATTAAATCTGATCTGGATCACATGTAATGAGTCAATATGAGTAGCTACCTACACCAGCATTAAATCTGATCTGGATCACATGTAATGAGTCAATATAAGTAGCTACCTACACCTGTATTACATCTGATCTGGATCACATCATCTAATGAGTCAATATGAGTAGCTACCTACACCTGTATTAAATCTGATCTGGATCACATGTAATGAGTTAATATGAGTAGCTACCTACACCTGTATTAAATCTGATCTGGATCACATCATGTAATGAGTCAATATGAGTAGCTACCTACACCTGTATTAAATCTGATCTGGATCACATCATGTAATGAGTTAATATGAGTAGCTACCTACACCTGTATTAAATCTGATCTGGATCACATGTAATGAGTTAATATGAGTAGCTACCTACACCTGTATTAAATCTGATCTGGATCACATCATGTAATGAGTTAATATGAGTAGCTACCTACACCTGTATTAAATCTGATCTGGATCACATGTAATGAGTCAATATGAATAGCTACCTTCACCTGTATTAAATCTGATCTGGATCACATCATGTAATGAGTCAATATGAGTAGCTACCTACACCTGTATTAAATCTGATCTGGATCACATGTAATGAGTTAATATGAGTAGCTACCTACACCTGTATTAAATCTGATCTGGATCACATGTAATGAGTTAATATGAGTAGCTACCTACACCTGTATTAAATCTGATCTGGATCACATCATGTAATGAGTTAATATGAGTAGCTACCTACACCTGTATTAAATCTGATCTGGATCACATGTAATGAGTCAATATGAGTAGCTACCTACACCTGTATTAAATCTGACCTGGATCACATGTAATGAGTCAATATGAGTAGCTACCTACACCTGTATTAAATCTGATCTGGATCACATGTAATGAGTCAATATGAATAGCTACTTACACCTGTATTAAATCTGATCTGGATCACATGTAATGAGTCAATATGAGTAGCTACCTACACCTGTATTAAATCTGATCTGGATCACATCATGTAATGAGTTAATATGAGTAGCTACCTACACCCGTATTAAATCTGATCTGGATCACATGTAATGAGTCAATATGAGTAGCTACCTACACCTGTATTAAATCTGATCTGGATCACATGTAATGAGTCAATATGAGTAGCTACCTACACCTGTATTAAATCTGATCTGGATCACATGTAATGAGTCAATATGAGTAGCTACCTACACCTGTATTAAATCTGATCTGGATCACATCATGTAATGAGTTAATATGAGTAGCTACCTACACCCGTATTAAATCTGATCTGGATCACATGTAATGAGTCAATATGAGTAGCTACCTACACCTGTATTAAATCTGATCTGGATCACATCATGTAATGAGTTAATATAAGTAGCTACCTACACCTGTATTAAATCTGATCTGGATCACATGTAATGAGTCAATATGAGTAGCTACCTACACCTGTATTAAATCTGATCTGGATCACATGTAATGAGTTAATATGAGTAGCTACCTACACCTGTATTAAATCTGATCTGGATCACATCATGTAATGAGTTAATATAAGTAGCTACCTACACCTGTATTAAATCTGATCTGGATCACATGTAATGAGTTAATATGAGTAGCTACCTACACCTGTATTAAATCTGATCTGGATCACATCATGTAATGAGTCAATATGAGTAGCTACCTACACCTGTATTAAATCTGATCTGGATCACATCATGTAATGAGTTAATATGAGTAGCTACCTACACCTGTATTAAATCTGATCTGGATCACATGTAATGAGTTAATATGAGTAGCTACCTACACCTGTATTAAATCTGATCTGGATCACATCATGTAATGAGTTAATATGAGTAGCTACCTACACCTGTATTAAATCTGATCTGGATCACATGTAATGAGTTAATATGAGTAGCTACCTTCACCTGTATTAAATTTGATCTGGATCACATGTAATGAGTTAATATGAGTAGCTACCTACACCCGTATTAAATCTGATCTGGATCACATGTAATGAGTCAATATGAATAGCTACCTACACCTGTATTAAATCTGATCTGGATCACATGTAATGAGTCAATATGAATAGCTACCTTCACCTGTATTAAATCTGATCTGGATCACATCATGTAATGAGTCAATATGAGTAGCTACCTACACCTGTATTAAATCTGATCTGGATCACATGTAATGAGTTAATATGAGTAGCTACCTACACCTGTATTAAATCTGATCTGGATCACATGTAATGAGTCAATATGAGTAGCTACCTACACCTGTATTAAATCTGATCTGGATCACATCATGTAATGAGTTAATATGAATAGCTACCTACACCTGTAAATCTGATCTGGATCACATCATCTAATGAGTCAATATGAGTAGCTACCTACACCTGTATTAAATCTGATCTGGATCACATGTAATGAGTCAATATGAGTAGCTACCTACACCTGTATTAAATCTGATCTGGATCACATCATGTAATGAGTCAATATGAGTAGCTACCTACACCTGTATTAAATCTGATCTGGATCACATGTAATGAGTTAATATGAGTAGCTACCTACACCTGTATTAAATCTGATCTGGATCACATGTAATGAGTCAATATGAGTAGCTACCTACACCTGTATTAAATCTGATCTGGATCACATCCTGTAATGAGTTAATATGAGTAGCTACCTACACCCGTATTAAATCTGATCTGGATCACATGTAATGAGTCAATATGAGTAGCTACCTACACCTGTATTAAATCTGATCTGGATCACATGTAATGAGTCAATATGAGTAGCTACCTACACCTGTATTAAATCTGATCTGGATCACATGTAATGAGTCAATATGAGTAGCTACCTACACCTGTATTAAATCTGATCTGGATCACATGTAATGAGTCAATATGAATAGCTACCTACACCTGTATTAAATCTGATCTGGATCACATCATGTAATGAGTCAATATGAGTAGCTACCTACACCTGTATTAAATCTGATCTGGATCACATGTAATGAGTCAATATGAGTAGCTACCTACACCTGTATTAAATCTGATCTGGATCACATCATGTAATGAGTTAATATAAGTAGCTACCTACACCTGTATTAAATCTGATCTGGATCACATGTAATGAGTTAATATGAGTAGCTACCTACACCTGTATTAAATCTGATCTGGATCACATCATGTAATGAGTCAATATGAGTAGCTACCTACACCTGTATTAAATCTGATCTGGATCACATCATGTAATGAGTTAATATGAGTAGCTACCTACACCTGTATTAAATCTGATCTGGATCACATGTAATGAGTTAATATGAGTAGCTACCTACACCTGTATTAAATCTGATCTGGATCACATCATGTAATGAGTTAATATGAGTAGCTACCTACACCTGTATTAAATCTGATCTGGATCACATGTAATGAGTTAATATGAGTAGCTACCTTCACCTGTATTAAATTTGATCTGGATCACATGTAATGAGTTAATATGAGTAGCTACCTACACCCGTATTAAATCTGATCTGGATCACATGTAATGAGTCAATATGAATAGCTACCTACACCTGTATTAAATCTGATCTGGATCACATGTAATGAGTCAATATGAATAGCTACCTTCACCTGTATTAAATCTGATCTGGATCACATCATGTAATGAGTCAATATGAGTAGCTACCTACACCTGTATTAAATCTGATCTGGATCACATGTAATGAGTTAATATGAGTAGCTACCTACACCTGTATTAAATCTGATCTGGATCACATGTAATGAGTCAATATGAGTAGCTACCTACACCTGTATTAAATCTGATCTGGATCACATCATGTAATGAGTTAATATGAATAGCTACCTACACCTGTAAATCTGATCTGGATCACATCATCTAATGAGTCAATATGAGTAGCTACCTACACCTGTATTAAATCTGATCTGGATCACATGTAATGAGTCAATATGAGTAGCTACCTACACCTGTATTAAATCTGATCTGGATCACATCATGTAATGAGTCAATATGAGTAGCTACCTACACCTGTATTAAATCTGATCTGGATCACATGTAATGAGTTAATATGAGTAGCTACCTACACCTGTATTAAATCTGATCTGGATCACATGTAATGAGTCAATATGAGTAGCTACCTACACCTGTATTAAATCTGATCTGGATCACATCATGTAATGAGTTAATATGAGTAGCTACCTACACCCGTATTAAATCTGATCTGGATCACATGTAATGAGTCAATATGAGTAGCTACCTACACCTGTATTAAATCTGATCTGGATCACATGTAATGAGTCAATATGAGTAGCTACCTACACCTGTATTAAATCTGATCTGGATCACATGTAATGAGTCAATATGAGTAGCTACCTACACCTGTATTAAATCTGATCTGGATCACATCATGTAATGAGTTAATATGAGTAGCTACCTACACCCGTATTAAATCTGATCTGGATCACATGTAATGAGTCAATATGAGTAGCTACCTACACCTGTATTAAATCTGATCTGGATCACATCATGTAATGAGTTAATATAAGTAGCTACCTACACCTGTATTAAATCTGATCTGGATCACATGTAATGAGTCAATATGAGTAGCTACCTACACCAGCATTAAATCTGATCTGGATCACATGTAATGAGTCAATATGAGTAGCTACCTACACCTGTATTAAATCTGATCTGGATCACATGTAATGAGTTAATATGAGTAGCTACCTACACCTGTATTAAATCTGATCTGGATCACATCATGTAATGAGTTAATATAAGTAGCTACCTACACCTGTATTAAATCTGATCTGGATCACATGTAATGAGTTAATATGAGTAGCTACCTTCACCTGTATTAAATTTGATCTGGATCACATGTAATGAGTCAATATGAGTAGCTACCTACACCTGTATTAAATCTGACCTGGATCACATGTAATGAGTCAATATGAGTAGCTACCTACACCTGTATTAAATCTGATCTGGATCACATGTAATGAGTCAATATGAATAGCTACTTACACCTGTATTAAATCTGATCTGGATCACATGTAATGAGTCAATATGAGTAGCTACCTACACCTGTATTAAATCTGATCTGGATCACATGTAATGAGTCAATATGAGTAGCTACCTACACCTGTATTAAATCTGATCTGGATCACATGTAATGAGTCAATATGAGTAGCTACCTACACCTGTATTAAATCTGATCTGGATCACATCATGTAAAGAGTTAATATGAGTAGCTACCTACACCCGTATTAAATCTGATCTGGATCACATGTAATGAGTCAATATGAGTAGCTACCTACACCTGTATTAAATCTGATCTGGATCACATCATGTAATGAGTTAATATAAGTAGCTACCTACACCTGTATTAAATCTGATCTGGATCACATGTAATGAGTCAATATGAGTAGCTACCTACACCAGCATTAAATCTGATCTGGATCACATGTAATGAGTTAATATGAGTAGCTACCTACACCTGTATTAAATCTGATCTGGATCACATCATGTAATGAGTCAATATGAGTAGCTACCTACACCTGTATTAAATCTGATCTGGATCACATCATGTAATGAGTTAATATGAGTAGCTACCTACACCTGTATTAAATCTGATCTGGATCACATGTAATGAGTTAATATGAGTAGCTACCTACACCTGTATTAAATCTGATCTGGATCACATCATGTAATGAGTTAATATGAGTAGCTACCTACACCTGTATTAAATCTGATCTGGATCACATGTAATGAGTTAATATGAGTAGCTACCTTCACCTGTATTAAATTTGATCTGGATCACATGTAATGAGTTAATATGAGTAGCTACCTACACCCGTATTAAATCTGATCTGGATCACATGTAATGAGTCAATATGAATAGCTACCTACACCTGTATTAAATCTGATCTGGATCACATGTAATGAGTCAATATGAATAGCTACCTTCACCTGTATTAAATCTGATCTGGATCACATCATGTAATGAGTCAATATGAGTAGCTACCTACACCTGTATTAAATCTGATCTGGATCACATGTAATGAGTTAATATGAGTAGCTACCTACACCTGTATTAAATCTGATCTGGATCACATGTAATGAGTCAATATGAGTAGCTACCTACACCTGTATTAAATCTGATCTGGATCACATCATGTAATGAGTTAATATGAATAGCTACCTACACCTGTAAATCTGATCTGGATCACATCATCTAATGAGTCAATATGAGTAGCTACCTACACCTGTATTAAATCTGATCTGGATCACATGTAATGAGTCAATATGAGTAGCTACCTACACCTGTATTAAATCTGATCTGGATCACATCATGTAATGAGTCAATATGAGTAGCTACCTACACCTGTATTAAATCTGATCTGGATCACATGTAATGAGTTAATATGAGTAGCTACCTACACCTGTATTAAATCTGATCTGGATCACATGTAATGAGTCAATATGAGTAGCTACCTACACCTGTATTAAATCTGATCTGGATCACATGTAATGAGTCAATATGAGTAGCTACCTACACCTGTATTAAATCTGATCTGGATCACATCATGTAATGAGTTAATATGAGTAGCTACCTACACCCGTATTAAATCTGATCTGGATCACATGTAATGAGTCAATATGAGTAGCTACCTACACCTGTATTAAATCTGATCTGGATCACATCATGTAATGAGTTAATATGAGTAGCTACCTACACCCGTATTAAATCTGATCTGGATCACATGTAATGAGTCAATATGAGTAGCTACCTACACCTGTATTAAATCTGATCTGGATCACATCATGTAATGAGTTAATATAAGTAGCTACCTACACCTGTATTAAATCTGATCTGGATCACATGTAATGAGTCAATATGAGTAGCTACCTACACCTGTATTAAATCTGATCTGGATCACATGTAATGAGTTAATATGAGTAGCTACCTACACCTGTATTAAATCTGATCTGGATCACATCATGTAATGAGTTAATATAAGTAGCTACCTACACCTGTATTAAATCTGATCTGGATCACATGTAATGAGTTAATATGAGTAGCTACCTACACCTGTATTAAATCTGATCTGGATCACATCATGTAATGAGTCAATATGAGTAGCTACCTACACCTGTATTAAATCTGATCTGGATCACATCATGTAATGAGTTAATGTGAGTAGCTACCTACACCTGTATTAAATCTGATCTGGATCACATGTAATGAGTTAATATGAGTAGCTACCTACACCTGTATTAAATCTGATCTGGATCACATCATGTAATGAGTTAATATGAGTAGCTACCTACACCTGTATTAAATCTGATCTGGATCACATGTAATGAGTTAATATGAGTAGCTACCTTCACCTGTATTAAATTTGATCTGGATCACATGTAATGAGTTAATATGAGTAGCTACCTACACCCGTATTAAATCTGATCTGGATCACATGTAATGAGTCAATATGAATAGCTACCTACACCTGTATTAAATCTGATCTGGATCACATGTAATGAGTCAATATGAATAGCTACCTTCACCTGTATTAAATCTGATCTGGATCACATCATGTAATGAGTCAATATGAGTAGCTACCTACACCTGTATTAAATCTGATCTGGATCACATGTAATGAGTTAATATGAGTAGCTACCTACACCTGTATTAAATCTGATCTGGATCACATGTAATGAGTCAATATGAGTAGCTACCTACACCTGTATTAAATCTGATCTGGATCACATCATGTAATGAGTTAATATGAATAGCTACCTACACCTGTAAATCTGATCTGGATCACATCATCTAATGAGTCAATATGAGTAGCTACCTACACCTGTATTAAATCTGATCTGGATCACATGTAATGAGTCAATATGAGTAGCTACCTACACCTGTATTAAATCTGATCTGGATCACATCATGTAATGAGTCAAAATGAGTAGCTACCTACACCTGTATTAAATCTGATCTGGATCACATGTAATGAGTTAATATGAGTAGCTACCTACACCTGTATTAAATCTGATCTGGATCACATGTAATGAGTCAATATGAGTAGCTACCTACACCTGTATTAAATCTGATCTGGATCACATCATGTAATGAGTTAATATGAGTAGCTACCTACACCCGTATTAAATCTGATCTGGATCACATGTAATGAGTCAATATGAGTAGCTACCTACACCTGTATTAAATCTGATCTGGATCACATGTAATGAGTCAATATGAGTAGCTACCTACACCTGTATTAAATCTGATCTGGATCACATCATGTAATGAGTCAATATGAGTAGCTACCTACACCTGTATTAAATCTGATCTGGATCACATGTAATGAGTTAATATGAGTAGCTACCTACACCTGTATTAAATCTGATCTGGATCACATGTAATGAGTCAATATGAGTAGCTACCTACACCTGTATTAAATCTGATCTGGATCACATGTAATGAGTCAATATGAGTAGCTACCTACACCTGTATTAAATCTGATCTGGATCACATCATGTAATGAGTTAATATGAGTAGCTACCTACACCCGTATTAAATCTGATCTGGATCACATGTAATGAGTCAATATGAGTAGCTACCTACACCTGTATTAAATCTGATCTGGATCACATCATGTAATGAGTTAATATGAGTAGCTACCTACACCCGTATTAAATCTGATCTGGATCACATGTAATGAGTCAATATGAGTAGCTACCTACACCTGTATTAAATCTGATCTGGATCACATCATGTAATGAGTTAATATAAGTAGCTACCTACACCTGTATTAAATCTGATCTGGATCACATGTAATGAGTCAATATGAGTAGCTACCTACACCTGTATTAAATCTGATCTGGATCACATGTAATGAGTTAATATGAGTAGCTACCTACACCTGTATTAAATCTGATCTGGATCACATCATGTAATGAGTTAATATAAGTAGCTACCTACACCTGTATTAAATCTGATCTGGATCACATGTAATGAGTTAATATGAGTAGCTACCTACACCTGTATTAAATCTGATCTGGATCACATCATGTAATGAGTCAATATGAGTAGCTACCTACACCTGTATTAAATCTGATCTGGATCACATCATGTAATGAGTTAATATGAGTAGCTACCTACACCTGTATTAAATCTGATCTGGATCACATGTAATGAGTTAATATGAGTAGCTACCTACACCTGTATTAAATCTGATCTGGATCACATCATGTAATGAGTTAATATGAGTAGCTACCTACACCTGTATTAAATCTGATCTGGATCACATGTAATGAGTTAATATGAGTAGCTACCTTCACCTGTATTAAATTTGATCTGGATCACATGTAATGAGTTAATATGAGTAGCTACCTACACCCGTATTAAATCTGATCTGGATCACATGTAATGAGTCAATATGAATAGCTACCTACACCTGTATTAAATCTGATCTGGATCACATGTAATGAGTCAATATGAATAGCTACCTTCACCTGTATTAAATCTGATCTGGATCACATCATGTAATGAGTCAATATGAGTAGCTACCTACACCTGTATTAAATCTGATCTGGATCACATGTAATGAGTTAATATGAGTAGCTACCTACACCTGTATTAAATCTGATCTGGATCACATGTAATGAGTCAATATGAGTAGCTACCTACACCTGTATTAAATCTGATCTGGATCACATCATGTAATGAGTTAATATGAATAGCTACCTACACCTGTAAATCTGATCTGGATCACATCATCTAATGAGTCAATATGAGTAGCTACCTACACCTGTATTAAATCTGATCTGGATCACATGTAATGAGTCAATATGAGTAGCTACCTACACCTGTATTAAATCTGATCTGGATCACATCATGTAATGAGTTAATATGAATAGCTACCTACACCTGTAAATCTGATCTGGATCACATCATCTAATGAGTCAATATGAGTAGCTACCTACACCTGTATTAAATCTGATCTGGATCACATGTAATGAGTCAATATGAGTAGCTACCTACACCTGTATTAAATCTGATCTGGATCACATCATGTAATGAGTCAATATGAGTAGCTACCTACACCTGTATTAAATCTGATCTGGATCACATGTAATGAGTTAATATGAGTAGCTACCTACACCTGTATTAAATCTGATCTGGATCACATGTAATGAGTCAATATGAGTAGCTACCTACACCTGTATTAAATCTGATCTGGATCACATCATGTAATGAGTTAATATGAGTAGCTACCTACACCCGTATTAAATCTGATCTGGATCACATGTAATGAGTCAATATGAGTAGCTACCTACACCTGTATTAAATCTGATCTGGATCACATGTAATGAGTCAATATGAGTAGCTACCTACACCTGTATTAAATCTGATCTGGATCACATGTAATGAGTCAATATGAGTAGCTACCTACACCTGTATTAAATCTGATCTGGATCACATCATGTAATGAGTTAATATGAGTAGCTACCTACACCCGTATTAAATCTGATCTGGATCACATGTAATGAGTCAATATGAGTAGCTACCTACACCTGTATTAAATCTGATCTGGATCACATCATGTAATGAGTTAATATAAGTAGCTACCTACACCTGTATTAAATCTGATCTGGATCACATGTAATGAGTCAATATGAGTAGCTACCTACACCAGCATTAAATCTGATCTGGATCACATGTAATGAGTCAATATGAGTAGCTACCTACACCTGTATTAAATCTGATCTGGATCACATGTAATGAGTTAATATGAGTAGCTACCTACACCTGTATTAAATCTGATCTGGATCACATCATGTAATGAGTTAATATAAGTAGCTACCTACACCTGTATTAAATCTGATCTGGATCACATGTAATGAGTTAATATGAGTAGCTACCTTCACCTGTATTAAATTTGATCTGGATCACATGTAATGAGTCAATATGAGTAGCTACCTACACCTGTATTAAATCTGACCTGGATCACATGTAATGAGTCAATATGAGTAGCTACCTACACCTGTATTAAATCTGATCTGGATCACATGTAATGAGTCAATATGAATAGCTACTTACACCTGTATTAAATCTGATCTGGATCACATGTAATGAGTCAATATGAGTAGCTACCTACACCTGTATTAAATCTGATCTGGATCACATGTAATGAGTCAATATGAGTAGCTACCTACACCTGTATTAAATCTGATCTGGATCACATGTAATGAGTCAATATGAGTAGCTACCTACACCTGTATTAAATCTGATCTGGATCACATCATGTAATGAGTTAATATGAGTAGCTACCTACACCCGTATTAAATCTGATCTGGATCACATGTAATGAGTCAATATGAGTAGCTACCTACACCTGTATTAAATCTGATCTGGATCACATCATGTAATGAGTTAATATAAGTAGCTACCTACACCTGTATTAAATCTGATCTGGATCACATGTAATGAGTCAATATGAGTAGCTACCTACACCAGCATTAAATCTGATCTGGATCACATGTAATGAGTTAATATGAGTAGCTACCTACACCTGTATTAAATCTGATCTGGATCACATCATGTAATGAGTCAATATGAGTAGCTACCTACACCTGTATTAAATCTGATCTGGATCACATCATGTAATGAGTTAATATGAGTAGCTACCTACACCTGTATTAAATCTGATCTGGATCACATGTAATGAGTTAATATGAGTAGCTACCTACACCTGTATTAAATCTGATCTGGATCACATGTAATGAGTCAATATGCGGTTATGGAACCGCCACCTGTCCCAGACCTGTTGTTTTTCAACTCTTGATGATCGGCTATGAAAAGCCAACTGAAAATTATTCATGATTATTATTTGACCATGCTTGTCACTTATGAACATTTTTGAACATCTTGGCATAGTTCTGTGATAATCTCCACCCGGCACAGCCAGAAGAGGACTGGCCACCCCTCATAGCCTGGTTCCTCTCTAGGTTTCTTCCTAGGTTTTGGCCTTTCTAGGGAGTTTTTCCTAGCCAACGTGCTTCTACACCTGCATTACTAGCTGTTTGGGGTTTTAGGCTGGGTGTCTGTACAGCACTTCGAGATATTAGCTGATGTACGAAGGGCTATATAAAATAAAATTGATTGATTGATTGATTCAATATAAGTAGCTACCTACACCTGTATTACATCTGATCTGGATCACATCATGTAATGAGTCAATATGAGTAGCTACCTACACCTGTATTAAATCTGATCTGGATCACATGTAATGAGTTAATATGAGTAGCTACCTACACCTGTATTAAATCTGATCTGGATCACATGTAATGAGTCAATATGAGTAGCTACCTACACCTGTATTAAATCTGATCTGGATCACATGTAATGAGTCAATATGAGTAGCTACCTACACCTGTATTAAATCTGATCTGGATCACATGTAATGAGTCAATATGAATAGCTACCTACACCTGTATTAAATCTGATCTGGATCACATCATGTAATGAGTCAATATGAGTAGCTACCTACACCTGTATTAAATCTGATCTGGATCACATCATGTAATGAGTTAATATGAGTAGCTACCTACACCTGTATTAAATCTGATCTGGATCACATGTAATGAGTCAATATGAGTAGCTACCTACACCTGTATTAAATCTGATCTGGATCACATCATGTAATGAGTTAATATAAGTAGCTACCTACACCTGTATTAAATCTGATCTGGATCACATGTAATGAGTCAATATGAGTAGCTACCTACACCAGCATTAAATCTGATCTGGATCACATGTAATGAGTCAATATAAGTAGCTACCTACACCTGTATTACATCTGATCTGGATCACATCATGTAATGAGTCAATATGAGTAGCTACCTTCACCTGTATTAAATCTGATCTGGATCACATGTAATGAGTTAATATGAGTAGCTACCTACACCTGTATTAAATCTGATCTGGATCACATCATGTAATGAGTTAATATGAGTAGCTACCTACACCTGTATTAAATCTGATCTGGATCACATGTAATGAGTCAATGTGAATAGCTACCTTTACCTGTATTAAATCTGATCTGGATCACATCATGTAATGAGTCAATATGAGTAGCTACCTACACCTGTATTAAATCTGATCTGGATCACATGTAATGAGTTAATATGAGTAGCTACCTACACCTGTATTAAATCTGATCTGGATCACATCATGTAATGAGTTAATATAAGTAGCTACCTACACCTGTATTAAATCTGATCTGGATCACATGTAATGAGTTAATATGAGTAGCTACCTTCACCTGTATTAAATTTGATCTGGATCACATGTAATGAGTTAATATGAGTAGCTACCTACACCCGTATTAAATCTGATCTGGATCACATGTAATGAGTCAATATGAATAGCTACCTACACCTGTATTAAATCTGATCTGGATCACATCATGTAATGAGTAAATATGAGTAGCTACCTACACCTGTATTAAATCTGATCTGGATCACATGTAATGAGTCAATATGAATAGCTACCTTCACCTGTATTAAATCTGATCTGGATCACATCATGTAATGAGTCAATATGAGTAGCTACCTACACCCGTATTAAATCTGATCTGGATCACATGTAATGAGTTAATATGAGTAGCTACCTACACCTGTATTAAATCTGATCTGGATCACATCATGTAATGAGTTAATATGAGTAGCTACCTACACCTGTATTAAATCTGATCTGGATCACATGTAATGAGTCAATATGAGTAGCTACCTACACCTGTATTAAATCTGACCTGGATCACATGTAATGAGTCAATATGAGTAGCTACCTACACCTGTATTAAATCTGATCTGGATCACATGTAATGAGTCAATATGAATAGCTACTTACACCTGTATTAAATCTGATCTGGATCACATGTAATGAGTCAATATGAGTAGCTACCTACACCTGTATTAAATCTGATCTGGATCACATCATGTAATGAGTTAATATGAGTAGCTACCTACACCCGTATTAAATCTGATCTGGATCACATGTAATGAGTCAATATGAGTAGCTACCTACACCTGTATTAAATCTGATCTGGATCACATGTAATGAGTCAATATGAGTAGCTACCTACACCTGTATTAAATCTGATCTGGATCACATGTAATGAGTCAATATGAGTAGCTACCTACACCTGTATTAAATCTGATCTGGATCACATCATGTAATGAGTTAATATGAGTAGCTACCTACACCCGTATTAAATCTGATCTGGATCACATGTAATGAGTCAAAATGAGTAGCTACCTACACCTGTATTAAATCTGATCTGGATCACATCATGTAATGAGTTAATATGAGTAGCTACCTACACCCGTATTAAATCTTGATCTGGATCACATGTAATGAGTCAATATGAGTAGCTACCTACACCAGCATTAAATCTGATCTGGATCACATGTAATGAGTCAATATGCGGTTATGGAACCGCCACCTGTCCCAGACCTGTTGTTTTTCAACTCTTGATGATCGGCTATGAAAAGCCAACTGAAAATTATTCATGATTATTATTTGACCATGCTTGTCACTTATGAACATTTTTGAACATCTTGGCATAGTTCTGTGATAATCTCCACCCGGCACAGCCAGAAGAGGACTGGCCACCCCTCATAGCCTGGTTCCTCTCTCTAGGTTTCTTCCTAGGTTTTGGCCTTTCTAGGGAGTTTTTCCTAGCCACCGTGCTTCTACACCTGCATTACTAGCTGTTTGGGGTTTTAGGCTGGGTGTCTGTACAGCACTTCGAGATATTAGCTGATGTACGAAGGGCTATATAAAATAAAATTGATTGATTGATTGATTCAATATAAGTAGCTACCTACACCTGTATTACATCTGATCTGGATCACATCATGTAATGAGTCAATATGAGTAGCTACCTACACCTGTATTAAATCTGATCTGGATCACATGTAATGAGTTAATATGAGTAGCTACCTACACCTGTATTAAATCTGATCTGGATCACATGTAATGAGTCAATATGAGTAGCTACCTACACCTGTATTAAATCTGATCTGGATCACATCATGTAATGAGTTAATATGAGTAGCTACCTACACCCGTATTAAATCTGATCTGGATCACATGTAATGAGTCAATATGAGTAGCTACCTACACCTGTATTAAATCTGATCTGGATCACATGTAATGAGTCAATATGAGTAGCTACCTACACCTGTATTAAATCTGATCTGGATCACATGTAATGAGTCAATATGAGTAGCTACCTACACCTGTATTAAATCTGATCTGGATCACATCATGTAATGAGTTAATATGAGTAGCTACCTACACCCGTATTAAATCTGATCTGGATCACATGTAATGAGTCAAAATGAGTAGCTACCTACACCTGTATTAAATCTGATCTGGATCACATCATGTAATGAGTTAATATAAGTAGCTACCTACACCTGTATTAAATCTGATCTGGATCACATGTAATGAGTCAATATGAGTAGCTACCTACACCAGCATTAAATCTGATCTGGATCACATGTAATGAGTCAATATAAGTAGCTACCTACACCTGTATTACATCTGATCTGGATCACATCATCTAATGAGTCAATATGAGTAGCTACCTACACCTGTATTAAATCTGATCTGGATCACATGTAATGAGTTAATATGAGTAGCTACCTACACCTGTATTAAATCTGATCTGGATCACATCATGTAATGAGTTAATATGAGTAGCTACCTACACCTGTATTAAATCTGATCTGGATCACATGTAATGAGTCAATATGAGTAGCTACCTACACCTGTATTAAATCTGATCTGGATCACATCATGTAATGAGTCAATATGAGTAGCTACCTACACCTGTATTAAATCTGATCTGGATCACATGTAATGAGTCAATATGAGTAGCTACCTACACCTGTATTAAATCTGATCTGGATCACATGTAATGAGTCAATATGAATAGCTACCTACACCTGTATTAAATCTGATCTGGATCACATCATGTAATGAGTCAATATGAGTAGCTACCTACACCTGTATTAAATCTGATCTGGATCACATGTAATGAGTCAATATGAGTAGCTACCTACACCTGTATTAAATCTGATCTGGATCACATGTAATGAGTCAATATGAGTAGCTACCTACACCTGTATTAAATCTGATCTGGATCACATGTAATGAGTCAATATAAGTAGCTACCTACACCTGTATTAAATCTGATCTGGATCACATGTAATGAGTCAATATGAGTAGCTACCTACACCAGCATTAAATCTGATCTGGATCACATGTAATGAGTCAATATAAGTAGCTACCTACACCTGTATTACATCTGATCTGGATCACATCATGTAATGAGTCAATATGAGTAGCTACCTTCACCTGTATTAAATCTGATCTGGATCACATGTAATGAGTTAATATGAGTAGCTACCTACACCTGTATTAAATCTGATCTGGATCACATCATGTAATGAGTTAATATGAGTAGCTACCTACACCTGTATTAAATCTGATCTGGATCACATGTAATGAGTCAATGTGAATAGCTACCTTCACCTGTATTAAATCTGATATGGATCACATCATGTAATGAGTCAATATGAGTAGCTACCTACACCTGTATTAAATCTGATCTGGATCACATGTAATGAGTTAATATGAGTAGCTACCTACACCTGTATTAAATCTGATCTGGATCACATCATGTAATGAGTTAATATAAGTAGCTACCTACACCTGTATTAAATCTGATCTGGATCACATGTAATGAGTTAATATGAGTAGCTACCTTCACCTGTATTAAATTTGATCTGGATCACATGTAATGAGTTAATATGAGTAGCTACCTACACCCGTATTAAATCTGATCTGGATCACATGTAATGAGTCAATATGAATAGCTACCTACACCTGTATTAAATCTGATCTGGATCACATCATGTAATGAGTAAATATGAGTAGCTACCTACACCTGTATTTAATCTGATCTGGATCACATGTAATGAGTCAATATGAATAGCTACCTTCACCTGTATTAAATCTGATCTGGATCACATCATGTAATGAGTCAATATGAGTAGCTACCTACACCCGTATTAAATCTGATCTGGATCACATGTAATGAGTTAATATGAGTAGCTACCTACACCTGTATTAAATCTGATCTGGATCACATCATGTAATGAGTTAATATGAGTAGCTACCTACACCTGTATTAAATCTGATCTGGATCACATGTAATGAGTCAATATGAGTAGCTACCTACACCTGTATTAAATCTGACCTGGATCACATGTAATGAGTCAATATGAGTAGCTACCTACACCTGTATTAAATCTGATCTGGATCACATGTAATGAGTCAATATGAATAGCTACTTACACCTGTATTAAATCTGATCTGGATCACATGTAATGAGTCAATATGAGTAGCTACCTACACCCGTATTAAATCTGATCTGGATCACATGTAATGAGTCAATATGAGTAGCTACCTACACCTGTATTAAATCTGATCTGGATCACATGTAATGAGTCAATATGAGTAGCTACCTACACCTGTATTAAATCTGATCTGGATCACATGTAATGAGTCAATATGAGTAGCTACCTACACCTGTATTAAATCTGATCTGGATCACATCATGTAATGAGTTAATATGAGTAGCTACCTACACCCGTATTAAATCTGATCTGGATCACATGTAATGAGTCAATATGAGTAGCTACCTACACCTGTATTAAATCTGATCTAGATCACATCATGTAATGAGTTAATATAAGTAGCTACCTACACCTGTATTAAATCTGATCTGGATCACATGTAATGAGTCAATATGAGTAGCTACCTACACCAGCATTAAATCTGATCTGGATCACATGTAATGAGTCAATATAAGTAGCTACCTACACCTGTATTACATCTGATCTGGATCACATCATCTAATGAGTCAATATGAGTAGCTACCTACACCTGTATTAAATGTGATCTGGATCACATGTAATGAGTTAATATGAGTAGCTACCTACACCTGTATTAAATCTGATCTGGATCACATCATGTAATGAGTCAATATGAGTAGCTACCTACACCTGTATTAAATCTGATCTGGATCACATCATGTAATGAGTTAATATGATTAGCTACCTACACCTGTATTAAATCTGATCTGGATCACATGTAATGAGTTAATATGAGTAGCTACCTACACCTGTATTAAATCTGATCTGGATCACATCATGTAATGAGTTAATATGAGTAGCTACCTACACCTGTATTAAATCTGATCGGGATCACATGTAATGAGTTAATATGAGTAGCTACCTTCACCTGTATTAAATTTGATCTGGATCACATGTAATGAGTTAATATGAGTAGCTACCTACACCCGTACTAAATCTGATCTGGATCACATGTAATGAGTCAATATGAGTAGCTACCTACACCAGCATTAAATCTGATCTGGATCACATGTAATGAGTCAATATAAGTAGCTACCTACACCTGTATTACATCTGATCTGGATCACATCATCTAATGAGTCAATATGAGTAGCTACCTACACCTGTATTAAATGTGATCTGGATCACATGTAATGAGTTAATATGAGTAGCTACCTACACCTGTATTAAATCTGATCTGGATCACATCATGTAATGAGTCAATATGAGTAGCTACCTACACCTGTATTAAATCTGATCTGGATCACATCATGTAATGAGTTAATATGAGTAGCTACCTACACCTGTATTAAATCTGATCTGGATCACATGTAATGAGTTAATATGAGTAGCTACCTACACCTGTATTAAATCTGATCTGGATCACATCATGTAATGAGTTAATATGAGTAGCTACCTACACCTGTATTAAATCTGATCTGGATCACATGTAATGAGTTAATATGAGTAGCTACCTACACCCGTATTAAATCTGATCTGGATCACATGTAATGAGTCAATATGAGTAGCTACCTACACCTGTATTAAATCTGATCTAGATCACATCATGTAATGAGTTAATATAAGTAGCTACCTACACCTGTATTAAATCTGATCTGGATCACATGTAATGAGTCAATATGAGTAGCTACCTACACCAGCATTAAATCTGATCTGGATCACATGTAATGAGTCAATATAAGTAGCTACCTACACCTGTATTACATCTGATCTGGATCACATCATCTAATGAGTCAATATGAGTAGCTACCTACACCTGTATTAAATGTGATCTGGATCACATGTAATGAGTTAATATGAGTAGCTACCTACACCTGTATTAAATCTGATCTGGATCACATCATGTAATGAGTCAATATGAGTAGCTACCTACACCTGTATTAAATCTGATCTGGATCACATCATGTAATGAGTTAATATGAGTAGCTACCTACACCTGTATTAAATCTGATCTGGATCACATCATGTAATGAGTTAATATGAGTAGCTACCTACACCCGTATTAAATCTGATCTGGATCACATGTAATGAGTCAAAATGAGTAGCTACCTACACCTGTATTAAATCTGATCTGGATCACATCATGTAATGAGTTAATATGAGTAGCTACCTACACCCGTATTAAATCTGATCTGGATCACATGTAATGAGTCAATATGAGTAGCTACCTACACCAGCATTAAATCTGATCTGGATCACATGTAATGAGTCAATATGCGGTTATGGAACCGCCACCTGTCCCAGACCTGTTGTTTTTCAACTCTTGATGATCGGCTATGAAAAGCCAACTGAAAATTATTCATGATTATTATTTGACCATGCTTGTCACTTATGAACATTTTTGAACATCTTGGCATAGTTCTGTGATAATCTCCACCCGGCACAGCCAGAAGAGGACTGGCCACCCCTCATAGCCTGGTTCCTCTCTAGGTTTCTTCCTAGGTTTTGGCCTTTCTAGGGAGTTTTTCCTAGCCACCGTGCTTCTACACCTGCATTACTAGCTGTTTGGGGTTTTAGGCTGGGTGTCTGTACAGCACTTCGAGATATTAGCTGATGTACGAAGGGCTATATAAAATAAAATTGATTGATTGATTGATTCAATATAAGTAGCTACCTACACCTGTATTACATCTGATCTGGATCACATCATGTAATGAGTCAATATGAGTAGCTACCTACACCTGTATTAAATCTGATCTGGATCACATGTAATGAGTTAATATGAGTAGCTACCTACACCTGTATTAAATCTGATCTGGATCACATGTAATGAGTCAATATGAGTAGCTACCTACACCTGTATTAAATCTGATCTGGATCACATCATGTAATGAGTTAATATGAGTAGCTACCTACACCCGTATTAAATCTGATCTGGATCACATGTAATGAGTCAATATGAGTAGCTACCTACACCTGTATTAAATCTGATCTGGATCACATGTAATGAGTCAATATGAGTAGCTACCTACACCTGTATTAAATCTGATCTGGATCACATGTAATGAGTCAATATGAGTAGCTACCTACACCTGTATTAAATCTGATCTGGATCACATCATGTAATGAGTTAATATGAGTAGCTACCTACACCCGTATTAAATCTGATCTGGATCACATGTAATGAGTCAAAATGAGTAGCTACCTACACCTGTATTAAATCTGATCTGGATCACATCATGTAATGAGTTAATATAAGTAGCTACCTACACCTGTATTAAATCTGATCTGGATCACATGTAATGAGTCAATATGAGTAGCTACCTACACCAGCATTAAATCTGATCTGGATCACATGTAATGAGTCAATATAAGTAGCTACCTAGACCTGTATTACATCTGATCTGGATCACATCATCTAATGAGTCAATATGAGTAGCTACCTACACCTGTATTAAATCTGATCTGGATCACATGTAATGAGTTAATATGAGTAGCTACCTACACCTGTATTAAATCTGATCTGGATCACATCATGTAATGAGTTAATATGAGTAGCTACCTACACCTGTATTAAATCTGATCTGGATCACATGTAATGAGTCAATATGAGTAGCTACCTACACCTGTATTAAATCTGATCTGGATCACATCATGTAATGAGTCAATATGAGTAGCTACCTACACCTGTATTAAATCTGATCTGGATCACATGTAATGAGTCAATATGAGTAGCTACCTACACCTGTATTAAATCTGATCTGGATCACATGTAATGAGTCAATATGAATAGCTACCTACACCTGTATTAAATCTGATCTGGATCACATCATGTAATGAGTCAATATGAGTAGCTACCTACACCTGTATTAAATCTGATCTGGATCACATGTAATGAGTCAATATGAGTAGCTACCTACACCTGTATTAAATCTGATCTGGATCACATGTAATGAGTCAATATGAGTAGCTACCTACACCTGTATTAAATCTGATCTGGATCACATGTAATGAGTTAATATGAGTAGCTACCTACACCTGTATTAAATCTGATCTGGATCACATCATGTAATGAGTTAATATGAGTAGCTACCTACACCTGTATTAAATCTGATCTGGATCACATGTAATGAGTTAATATGAGTAGCTACCTTCACCTGTATTAAATTTGATCTGGATCACATGTAATGAGTTAATATGAGTAGCTACCTACACCCGTATTAAATCTGATCTGGATCACATGTAATGAGTCAATATGAGTAGCTACCTACACCTGTATTAAATCTGATCTAGATCACATCATGTAATGAGTTAATATAAGTAGCTACCTACACCTGTATTAAATCTGATCTGGATCACATGTAATGAGTCAATATGAGTAGCTACCTACACCAGCATTAAATCTGATCTGGATCACATGTAATGAGTCAATATAAGTAGCTACCTACACCTGTATTACATCTGATCTGGATCACATCATCTAATGAGTCAATATGAGTAGCTACCTACACCTGTATTAAATGTGATCTGGATCACATGTAATGAGTTAATATGAGTAGCTACCTACACCTGTATTAAATCTGATCTGGATCACATCATGTAATGAGTCAATATGAGTAGCTACCTACACCTGTATTAAATCTGATCTGGATCACATCATGTAATGAGTTAATATGAGTAGCTACCTACACCTGTATTAAATCTGATCTGGATCACATCATGTAATGAGTTAATATGAGTAGCTACCTACACCCGTATTAAATCTGATCTGGATCACATGTAATGAGTCAAAATGAGTAGCTACCTACACCTGTATTAAATCTGATCTGGATCACATCATGTAATGAGTTAATATGAGTAGCTACCTACACCCGTATTAAATCTGATCTGGATCACATGTAATGAGTCAATATGAGTAGCTACCTACACCAGCATTAAATCTGATCTGGATCACATGTAATGAGTCAATATGCGGTTATGGAACCGCCACCTGTCCCAGACCTGTTGTTTTTCAACTCTTGATGATCGGCTATGAAAAGCCAACTGAAAATTATTCATGATTATTATTTGACCATGCTTGTCACTTATGAACATTTTTGAACATCTTGGCATAGTTCTGTGATAATCTCCACCCGGCACAGCCAGAAGAGGACTGGCCACCCCTCATAGCCTGGTTCCTCTCTAGGTTTCTTCCTAGGTTTTGGCCTTTCTAGGGAGTTTTTCCTAGCCACCGTGCTTCTACACCTAGCATTACTAGCTGTTTGGGGTTTTAGGCTGGGTGTCTGTACAGCACTTCGAGATATTAGCTGATGTACGAAGGGCTATATAAAATAAAATTGATTGATTGATTGATTCAATATAAGTAGCTACCTACACCTGTATTACATCTGATCTGGATCACATCATGTAATGAGTCAATATGAGTAGCTACCTACACCTGTATTAAATCTGATCTGGATCACATGTAATGAGTTAATATGAGTAGCTACCTACACCTGTATTAAATCTGATCTGGATCACATGTAATGAGTCAATATGAGTAGCTACCTACACCTGTATTAAATCTGATCTGGATCACATCATGTAATGAGTTAATATGAGTAGCTACCTACACCCGTATTAAATCTGATCTGGATCACATGTAATGAGTCAATATGAGTAGCTACCTACACCTGTATTAAATCTGATCTGGATCACATGTAATGAGTCAATATGAGTAGCTACCTACACCTGTATTAAATCTGATCTGGATCACATGTAATGAGTCAATATGAGTAGCTACCTACACCTGTATTAAATCTGATCTGGATCACATCATGTAATGAGTTAATATGAGTAGCTACCTACACCCGTATTAAATCTGATCTGGATCACATGTAATGAGTCAAAATGAGTAGCTACCTACACCTGTATGAAATCTGATCTGGATCACATCATGTATTGAGTTAATATAAGTAGCTACCTACACCTGTATTAAATCTGATCTGGATCACATGTAATGAGTCAATATGAGTAGCTACCTACACCAGCATTAAATCTGATCTGGATCACATGTAATGAGTCAATATAAGTAGCTACCTACACCTGTATTACATCTGATCTGGATCACATCATCTAATGAGTCAATATGAGTAGCTACCTACACCTGTATTAAATCTGATCTGGATCACATGTAATGAGTTAATATGAGTAGCTACCTACACCTGTATTAAATCTGATCTGGATCACATCATGTAATGAGTTAATATGAGTAGCTACCTACACCTGTATTAAATCTGATCTGGATCACATGTAATGAGTCAATATGAGTAGCTACCTACACCTGTATTAAATCTGATCTGGATCACATCATGTAATGAGTCAATATGAGTAGCTACCTACACCTGTATTAAATCTGATCTGGATCACATCATGTAATGAGTCAATATGAGTAGCTACCTACACCTGTATTAAATCTGATCTGGATCACATGTAATGAGTTAATATGAGTAGCTACCTTCACCTGTATTAAATTTGATCTGGATCACATGTAATGAGTTAATATGAGTAGCTACCTACACCCGTATTAAATCTGATCTGGATCACATGTAATGAGTCAATATGAGTAGCTACCTACACCTGTATTAAATCTGATCTAGATCACATCATGTAATGAGTTAATATAAGTAGCTACCTACACCTGTATTAAATCTGATCTGGATCACATGTAATGAGTCAATATGAGTAGCTACCTACACCAGCATTAAATCTGATCTGGATCACATGTAATGAGTCAATATAAGTAGCTACCTACACCTGTATTACATCTGATCTGGATCACATCATCTAATGAGTCAATATGAGTAGCTACCTACACCTGTATTAAATGTGATCTGGATCACATGTAATGAGTTAATATGAGTAGCTACCTACACCTGTATTAAATCTGATCTGGATCACATCATGTAATGAGTCAATATGAGTAGCTACCTACACCTGTATTAAATCTGATCTGGATCACATCATGTAATGAGTTAATATGAGTAGCTACCTACACCTGTATTAAATCTGATCTGGATCACATCATGTAATGAGTTAATATGAGTAGCTACCTACACCCGTATTAAATCTGATCTGGATCACATGTAATGAGTCAAAATGAGTAGCTACCTACACCTGTATTAAATCTGATCTGGATCACATCATGTAATGAGTTAATATGAGTAGCTACCTACACCCGTATTAAATCTGATCTGGATCACATGTAATGAGTCAATATGAGTAGCTACCTACACCAGCATTAAATCTGATCTGGATCACATGTAATGAGTCAATATGCGGTTATGGAACCGCCATCTGTCCCAGACCTGTTGTTTTTCAACTCTTGATGATCGGCTATGAAAAGCCAACTGAAAATTATTCATGATTATTATTTGACCATGCTTGTCACTTATGAACATTTTTGAACATCTTGGCATAGTTCTGTGATAATCTCCACCCGGCACAGCCAGAAGAGGACTGGCCACCCCTCATAGCCTGGTTCCTCTCTAGGTTTCTTCCTAGGTTTTGGCCTTTCTAGGGAGTTTTTCCTAGCCACCGTGCTTCTACACCTGCATTACTAGCTGTTTGGGGTTTTAGGCTGGGTGTCTGTACAGCACTTCGAGATATTAGCTGATGTACGAAGGGCTATATAAAATAAAATTGATTGATTGATTGATTCAATATAAGTAGCTACCTACACCTGTATTACATCTGATCTGGATCACATCATGTAATGAGTCAATATGAGTAGCTACCTACACCTGTATTAAATCTGATCTGGATCACATGTAATGAGTTAATATGAGTAGCTACCTACACCTGTATTAAATCTGATCTGGATCACATGTAATGAGTCAATATGAGTAGCTACCTACACCTGTATTAAATCTGATCTGGATCACATCATGTAATGAGTTAATATGAGTAGCTACCTACACCCGTATTAAATCTGATCTGGATCACATGTAATGAGTCAATATGAGTAGCTACCTACACCTGTATTAAATCTGATCTGGATCACATGTAATGAGTCAATATGAGTAGCTACCTACACCTGTATTAAATCTGATCTGGATCACATGTAATGAGTCAATATGAGTAGCTACCTACACCTGTATTAAATCTGATCTGGATCACATCATGTAATGAGTTAATATGAGTAGCTACCTACACCCGTATTAAATCTGATCTGGATCACATGTAATGAGTCAAAATGAGTAGCTACCTACACCTGTATGAAATCTGATCTGGATCACATCATGTAATGAGTTAATATAAGTAGCTACCTACACCTGTATTAAATCTGATCTGGATCACATGTAATGAGTCAATATGAGTAGCTACCTACACCAGCATTAAATCTGATCTGGATCACATGTAATGAGTCAATATAAGTAGCTACCTACACCTGTATTACATCTGATCTGGATCACATCATCTAATGAGTCAATATGAGTAGCTACCTACACCTGTATTAAATCTGATCTGGATCACATGTAATGAGTTAATATGAGTAGCTACCTACACCTGTATTAAATCTGATCTGGATCACATCATGTAATGAGTTAATATGAGTAGCTACCTACACCTGTATTAAATCTGATCTGGATCACATGTAATGAGTCAATATGAGTAGCTACCTACACCTGTATTAAATCTGATCTGGATCACATCATGTAATGAGTCAATATGAGTAGCTACCTACACCTGTATTAAATCTGATCTGGATCACATGTAATGAGTCAATATGAGTAGCTACCTACACCTGTATTAAATCTGATCTGGATCACATGTAATGAGTCAATATGAATAGCTACCTACACCTGTATTAAATCTGATCTGGATCACATCATGTAATGAGTCAATATGAGTAGCTACCTACACCTGTATTAAATCTGATCTGGATCACATGTAATGAGTCAATATGAGTAGCTACCTACACCTGTATTAAATCTGATCTGGATCACATGTAATGAGTCAATATGAGTAGCTACCTACACCTGTATTAAATCTGATCTGGATCACATGTAATGAGTCAATATAAGTAGCTACCTACACCTGTATTAAATCTGATCTGGATCACATGTAATGAGTCAATATGAGTAGCTACCTACACCAGCATTAAATCTGATCTGGATCACATGTAATGAGTCAATATAAGTAGCTACCTACACCTGTATTACATCTGATCTGGATCACATCATGTAATGAGTCAATATGAGTAGCTACCTTCACCTGTATTAAATCTGATCTGGATCACATGTAATGAGTTAATATGAGTAGCTACCTACACCTGTATTAAATCTGATCTGGATCACATCATGTAATGAGTTAATATGAGTAGCTACCTACACCTGTATTAAATCTGATCTGGATCACATGTAATGAGTCAATGTGAATAGCTACCTTCACCTGTATTAAATCTGATCTGGATCACATCATGTAATGAGTCAATATGAGTAGCTACCTACACCTGTATTAAATCTGATCTGGATCACATGTAATGAGTTAATATGAGTAGCTACCTACACCTGTATTAAATCTGATCTGGATCACATCATGTAATGAGTTAATATAAGTAGCTACCTACACCTGTATTAAATCTGATCTGGATCACATGTAATGAGTTAATATGAGTAGCTACCTTCACCTGTATTAAATTTGATCTGGATCACATGTAATGAGTTAATATGAGTAGCTACCTACACCCGTATTAAATCTGATCTGGATCACATGTAATGAGTCAATATGAATAGCTACCTACACCTGTATTAAATCTGATCTGGATCACATGTAATGAGTCAATATGAGTAGCTACCTACACCTGTATTAAATCTGATCTGGATCACATCATGTAATGAGTTAATATGAGTAGCTACCTACACCCGTATTAAATCTGATCTGGATCACCTGTAATGAGTCAATATGAGTAGCTACCTACACCTGTATTAAATCTGATCTAGATCACATCATGTAATGAGTTAATATAAGTAGCTACCTACACCTGTATTAAATCTGATCTGGATCACATGTAATGAGTCAATATGAGTAGCTACCTACACCAGCATTAAATCTGATCTGGATCACATGTAATGAGTCAATATAAGTAGCTACCTACACCTGTATTACATCTGATCTGGATCACATCATCTAATGAGTCAATATGAGTAGCTACCTACACCTGTATTAAATGTGATCTGGATCACATGTAATGAGTTAATATGAGTAGCTACCTACACCTGTATTAAATCTGATCTGGATCACATCATGTAATGAGTCAATATGAGTAGCTACCTACACCTGTATTAAATCTGATCTGGATCACATCATGTAATGAGTTAATATGAGTAGCTACCTACACCTGTATTAAATCTGATCTGGATCACATGTAATGAGTTAATATGAGTAGCTACCTACACCTGTATTAAATCTGATCTGGATCACATCATGTAATGAGTTAATATGAGTAGCTACCTACACCTGTATTAAATCTGATCTGGATCACATGTAATGAGTTAATATGAGTAGCTACCTTCACCTGTATTAAATTTGATCTGGATCACATGTAATGAGTTAATATGAGTAGCTACCTACACCCGTATTAAATCTGATCTGGATCACATGTAATGAGTCAATATGAATAGCTACCTACACCTGTATTAAATCTGATCTGGATCACATGTAATGAGTCAATATGAATAGCTACCTTCACCTGTATTAAATCTGATCTGGATCACATCATGTAATGAGTCAATATGAGTAGCTACCTACACCTGTATTAAATCTGATCTGGATCACATGTAATGAGTTAATATGAGTAGCTACCTACACCTGTATTAAATCTGATCTGGATCACATGTAATGAGTCAATATGAGTAGCTACCTTCACCTGTATTAAATTTGATCTGGATCACATGTAATGAGTTAATATGAGTAGCTACCTACACCTGTATTAAATCTGATCTGGATCACATGTAATGAGTCAATATGAATAGCTACCTACACCTGTATTAAATCTGATCTGGATCACATGTAATGAGTTAATATAAGTAGCTACCTACACCTGTATTAAATCTGATCTGGATCACCTGTAATGAGTCAATATGAGTAGCTACCTACACCTGTATTAAATCTGATCTGGATCACATGTAATGAGTCAATATGAATAGCTACTTACACCTGTATTAAATCTGATCTGGATCACATGTAATGAGTCAATATGAGTAGCTACCTACACCTGTATTAAATCTGATCTGGATCACATCATGTAATGAGTTAATATGAGTAGCTACCTACACCCGTATTAAATCTGATCTGGATCACATGTAATGAGTCAATATGAGTAGCTACCTACACCTGTATTAAATCTGATCTGGATCACATGTAATGAGTCAATATGAGTAGCTACCTACACCTGTATTAAATCTGATCTGGATCACATGTAATGAGTCAATATGAGTAGCTACCTACACCTGTATTAAATCTGATCTGGATCACATCATGTAATGAGTTAATATGAGTAGCTACCTACACCCGTATTAAATCTGATCTGGATCACATGTAATGAGTCAATATGAGTAGCTACCTACACCTGTATTAAATCTGATCTGGATCACATCATGTAATGAGTTAATATGAGTAGCTACCTACACCCGTATTAAATCTGATCTGGATCACATGTAATGAGTCAATATGAGTAGCTACCTACACCTGTATTAAATCTGATCTGGATCACATGTAATGAGTCAATATGAGTAGCTACCTACACCTGTATTAAATCTGATCTGGATCACATGTAATGAGTCAATATGAGTAGCTACCTACACCTGTATTAAATCTGATCTGGATCACATCATGTAATGAGTTAATATGAGTAGCTACCTACACCCGTATTAAATCTGATCTGGATCACATGTAATGAGTCAAAATGAGTAGCTACCTACACCTGTATTAAATCTGATCTGGATCACATCATGTAATGAGTTAATATAAGTAGCTACCTACACCTGTATTAAATCTGATCTGGATCACATGTAATGAGTCAATATGAGTAGCTACCTACACCAGCATTAAATCTGATCTGGATCACATCATCTAATGAGTCAATATGAGTAGCTACCTACACCTGTATTAAATCTGATCTGGATCACATGTAATGAGTTAATATGAGTAGCTACCTACACCTGTATTAAATCTGATCTGGATCACATCATGTAATGAGTTAATATGAGTAGCTACCTACACCTGTATTAAATCTGATCTGGATCACATGTAATGAGTCAATATGAGTAGCTACCTACACCTGTATTAAATCTGATCTGGATCACATCATGTAATGAGTCAATATGAGTAGCTACCTACACCTGAATTAAATCTGATCTGGATCACATGTAATGAGTCAATATGAGTAGCTACCTACACCTGTATTAAATCTGATCTGGATCACATGTAATGAGTCAATATGAATAGCTACCTACACCTGTATTAAATCTGATCTGGATCACATCATGTAATGAGTCAATATGAGTAGCTACCTACACCTGTATTAAATCTGATCTGGATCACATCATGTAATGAGTTAATATGAGTAGCTACCTACACCTGTATTAAATCTGATCTGGATCACATGTAATGAGTCAATATGAGTAGCTACCTACACCTGTATTAAATCTGATCTGGATCACATCATGTAATGAGTTAATATAAGTAGCTACCTACACCTGTATTAAATCTGATCTGGATCACATGTAATGAGTCAATATGAGTAGCTACCTACACCAGCATTAAATCTGATCTGGATCACATGTAATGAGTCAATATAAGTAGCTACCTACACCTGTATTACATCTGATCTGGATCACATCATGTAATGAGTCAATATGAGTAGCTACCTTCACCTGTATTAAATCTGATCTGGATCACATGTAATGAGTTAATATGAGTAGCTACCTACACCTGTATTAAATCTGATCTGGATCACATGTAATGAGTTAATATAAGTAGCTACCTACACCTGTATTAAATCTGATCTGGATCACATGTAATGAGTCAATATGAGTAGCTACCTACACCTGTATTAAATCTGATCTGGATCACATGTAATGAGTCAATATGAATAGCTACTTACACCTGTATTAAATCTGATCTGGATCACATGTAATGAGTCAATATGAGTAGCTACCTACACCTGCATTAAATCTGATCTGGATCACATCATGTAATGAGTTAATATGAGTAGCTACCTACACCCGTATTAAATCTGATCTGGATCACATGTAATGAGTCAATATGAGTAGCTACCTACACCTGTATTAAATCTGATCTGGATCACATGTAATGAGTCAATATGAGTAGCTACCTACACCTGTATTAAATCTGATCTGGATCACATGTAATGAGTCAATATGAGTAGCTACCTACACCTGTATTAAATCTGATCTGGATCACATCATGTAATGAGTTAATATGAGTAGCTACCTACACCCGTATTAAATCTGATCTGGATCACATGTAATGAGTCAATATGAGTAGCTACCTACACCTGTATTAAATCTGATCTGGATCACATCATGTAATGAGTTAATATGAGTAGCTACCTACACCCGTATTAAATCTGATCTGGATCACATGTAATGAGTCAATATGAGTAGCTACCTACACCTGTATTAAATCTGATCTGGATCACATGTAATGAGTCAATATGAGTAGCTACCTACACCTGTATTAAATCTGATCTGGATCACATGTAATGAGTCAATATGAGTAGCTACCTACACCTGTATTAAATCTGATCTGGATCACATCATGTAATGAGTTAATATGAGTAGCTACCTACACCCGTATTAAATCTGATCTGGATCACATGTAATGAGTCAAAATGAGTAGCTACCTACACCTGTATTAAATCTGATCTGGATCACATCATGTAATGAGTTAATATAAGTAGCTACCTACACCTGTATTAAATCTGATCTGGATCACATGTAATGAGTCAATATGAGTAGCTACCTACACCAGCATTAAATCTGATCTGGATCACATCATCTAATGAGTCAATATGAGTAGCTACCTACACCTGTATTAAATCTGATCTGGATCACATGTAATGAGTTAATATGAGTAGCTACCTACACCTGTATTAAATCTGATCTGGATCACATCATGTAATGAGTTAATATGAGTAGCTACCTACACCTGTATTAAATCTGATCTGGATCACATGTAATGAGTCAATATGAGTAGCTACCTACACCTGTATTAAATCTGATCTGGATCACATCATGTAATGAGTCAATATGAGTAGCTACCTACACCTGTATTAAATCTGATCTGGATCACATGTAATGAGTCAATATGAGTAGCTACCTACACCTGTATTAAATCTGATCTGGATCACATGTAATGAGTCAATATGAATAGCTACCTACACCTGTATTAAATCTGATCTGGATCACATCATGTAATGAGTCAATATGAGTAGCTACCTACACCTGTATTAAATCTGATCTGGATCACATCATGTAATGAGTTAATATGAGTAGCTACCTACACCTGTATTAAATCTGATCTGGATCACATGTAATGAGTCAATATGAGTAGCTACCTACACCTGTATTAAATCTGATCTGGATCACATCATGTAATGAGTTAATATAAGTAGCTACCTACACCTGTATTAAATCTGATCTGGATCACATGTAATGAGTTAATATGAGTAGCTACCTACACCTGTATTAAATCTGATCTGGATCACATGTAATGAGTCAATATGAGTAGCTACCTACACCTGTATTAAATCTGATCTGGATCACATCATGTAATGAGTCAATATGAGTAGCTACCTACACCTGTATTAAATCTGATCTGGATCACATGTAATGAGTCAATATGAATAGCTACCTACACCTGTATTAAATCTGATCTGGATCACATCATCTAATGAGTCAATATGAGTAGCTACCTACACCTGTATTAAATCTGATCTGGATCACATCATGTAATGAGTTAATATAAGTAGCTACCTACACCTGTATTAAATCTGATCTGGATCACATGTAATGAGTTAATATGAGTAGCTACCTACACCTGTATTAAATCTGATCTGGATCACATCATGTAATGAGTTAATATGAATAGCTACCTACACCTGTAAATCTGATCTGGATCACATCATCTAATGAGTCAATATGAGTAGCTACCTACACCTGTATTAAATCTGATCTGGATCACATGTAATGAGTCAATATGAGTAGCTACCTACACCTGTATTAAATCTGATCTGGATCACATGTAATGAGTCAATATGAATAGCTACCTACACCTGTATTAAATCTGATCTGGATCACATCATGTAATGAGTCAATATGAGTAGCTACCTACACCTGTATTAAATCTGATCTGGATCACATCATGTAATGAGTTAATATGAGTAGCTACCTACACCCGTATTAAATCTGATCTGGATCACATGTAATGAGTCAATATGAGTAGCTACCTACACCTGTATTAAATCTGATCTGGATCACATCATGTAATGAGTTAATATAAGTAGCTACCTACACCTGTATTAAATCTGATCTGGATCACATGTAATGAGTCAATATGAGTAGCTACCTACACCAGCATTAAATCTGATCTGGATCACATGTAATGAGTCAATATGCGGTTATGGAACCGCCACCTGTCCCAGACCTGTTGTTTTTCAACTCTTGATGATCGGCTATGAAAAGCCAACTGAAAATTATTCATGATTATTATTTGACCATGCTTGTCACTTATGAACATTTTTGAACATCTTGGCATAGTTCTGTTATAATCTCCACCCGGCACAGCCAGAAGAGGACTGGCCACCCCTCATAGCCTGGTTCCTCTCTAGGTTTCTTCCTAGGTTTTGGCCTTTCTAGGGAGTTTTTCCTAGCCACCGTGCTTCTACACCTGCATTACTAGCTGTTTGGGGTTTTAGGCTGGGTGTCTGTACAGCACTTCGAGATATTAGCTGATGTACGAAGGGCTATATAAAATAAAATTGATTGATTGATTGATTCAATATAAGTAGCTACCTACACCTGTATTACATCTGATCTGGATCACATCATGTAATGAGTCAATATGAGTAGCTACCTACACCTGTATTAAATCTGATCTGGATCACATGTAATGAGTTAATATGAGTAGCTACCTACACCTGTATTAAATCTGATCTGGATCACATGTAATGAGTCAATATGAGTAGCTACCTACACCTGTATTAAATCTGATCTGGATCACATCATGTAATGAGTCAATATGAGTAGCTACCTACACCTGTATTAAATCTGATCTGGATCACATGTAATGAGTCAATATGAATAGCTACCTACACCTGTATTAAATCTGATCTGGATCACATCATCTAATGAGTTAATATGAGTAGCTACCTACACCTGTATTAAATCTGATCTGGATCACATCATGTAATGAGTTAATATGAATAGCTACCTACACCTGTAAATCTGATCTGGATCACATCATCTAATGAGTCAATATGAGTAGCTACCTACACCTGTATTAAATCTGATCTGGATCACATGTAATGAGTCAATATGAGTAGCTACCTACACCTGTATTAAATCTGATCTGGATCACATGTAATGAGTCAATATGAATAGCTACCTACACCTGTATTAAATCTGATCTGGATCACATCATGTAATGAGTCAATATGAGTAGCTACCTACACCTGTATTAAATCTGATCTGGATCACATCATGTAATGAGTTAATATGAGTAGCTACCTACACCCGTATTAAATCTGATCTGGATCACATGTAATGAGTCAATATGAGTAGCTACCTACACCTGTATTAAATCTGATCTGGATCACATCATGTAATGAGTTAATATAAGTAGCTACCTACACCTGTATTAAATCTGATCTGGATCACATGTAATGAGTCAATATGAGTAGCTACCTACACCAGCATTAAATCTGATCTGGATCACATGTAATGAGTCAATATGCGGTTATGGAACCGCCACCTGTCCCAGACCTGTTGTTTTTCAACTCTTGATGATCGGCTATGAAAAGCCAACTGAAAATTATTCATGATTATTATTTGACCATGCTTGTCACTTATGAACATTTTTGAACATCTTGGCATAGTTCTGTTATAATCTCCACCCGGCACAGCCAGAAGAGGACTGGCCACCCCTCATAGCCTGGTTCCTCTCTAGGTTTCTTCCTAGGTTTTGGCCTTTCTAGGGAGTTTTTCCTAGCCACCGTGCTTCTACACCTGCATTACTAGCTGTTTGGGGTTTTAGGCTGGGTGTCTGTACAGCACTTCGAGATATTAGCTGATGTACGAAGGGCTATATAAAATAAAATTGATTGATTGATTGATTCAATATAAGTAGCTACCTACACCTGTATTACATCTGATCTGGATCACATCATGTAATGAGTCAATATGAGTAGCTACCTACACCTGTATTAAATCTGATCTGGATCACATGTAATGAGTTAATATGAGTAGCTACCTACACCTGTATTAAATCTGATCTGGATCACATGTAATGAGTCAATATGAGTAGCTACCTACACCTGTATTAAATCTGATCTGGATCACATCATGTAATGAGTTAATATGAGTAGCTACCTACACCCGTATTAAATCTGATCTGGATCACATGTAATGAGTCAATATGAGTAGCTACCTACACCTGTATTAAATCTGATCTGGATCACATGTAATGAGTCAATATGAGTAGCTACCTACACCTGTATTAAATCTGATCTGGATCACATGTAATGAGTCAATATGAGTAGCTACCTACACCTGTATTAAATCTGATCTGGATCACATCATGTAATGAGTTAATATGAGTAGCTACCTACACCCGTATTAAATCTGATCTGGATCACATGTAATGAGTCAAAATGAGTAGCTACCTACACCTGTATTAAATCTGATCTGGATCACATCATGTAATGAGTTAATATGAGTAGCTACCTACACCCGTATTAAATCTGATCTGGATCACATGTAATGAGTCAATATGAGTAGCTACCTACACCAGCATTAAATCTGATCTGGATCACATGTAATGAGTCAATATGCGGTTATGGAACCGCCACCTGTCCCAGACCTGTTGTTTTTCAACTCTTGATGATCGGCTATGAAAAGCCAACTGAAAATTATTCATGATTATTATTTGACCATGCTTGTCACTTATGAACATTTTTGAACATCTTGGCATAGTTCTGTTATAATCTCCACCCGGCACAGCCAGAAGAGGACTGGCCACCCCTCATAGCCTGGTTCCTCTCTAGGTTTCTTCCTAGGTTTTGGCCTTTCTAGGGAGTTTTTCCTAGCCACCGTGCTTCTACACCTGCATTACTAGCTGTTTGGGGTTTTAGGCTGGGTGTCTGTACAGCACTTCGAGATATTAGCTGATGTACGAAGGGCTATATAAAATAAAATTGATTGATTGATTGATTCAATATAAGTAGCTACCTACACCTGTATTACATCTGATCTGGATCACATCATGTAATGAGTCAATATGAGTAGCTACCTACACCTGTATTAAATCTGATCTGGATCACATCATGTAATGAGTCAATATGAGTAGCTACCTACACCTGTATTAAATCTGATCTGGATCACATGTAATGAGTCAATATGAATAGCTACCTACACCTGTATTAAATCTGATCTGGATCACATCATCTAATGAGTCAATATGAGTAGCTACCTACACCTGTATTAAATCTGATCTGGATCACATCATGTAATGAGTTAATATAAGTAGCTACCTACACCTGTATTAAATCTGATCTGGATCACATGTAATGAGTTAATATGAGTAGCTACCTACACCTGTATTAAATCTGATCTGGATCACATCATGTAATGAGTTAATATGAATAGCTACCTACACCTGTAAATCTGATCTGGATCACATCATCTAATGAGTCAATATGAGTAGCTACCTACACCTGTATTAAATCTGATCTGGATCACATGTAATGAGTCAATATGAGTAGCTACCTACACCTGTATTAAATCTGATCTGGATCACATGTAATGAGTCAATATGAATAGCTACCTACACCTGTATTAAATCTGATCTGGATCACATCATGTAATGAGTCAATATGAGTAGCTACCTACACCTGTATTAAATCTGATCTGGATCACATCATGTAATGAGTTAATATGAGTAGCTACCTACACCCGTATTAAATCTGATCTGGATCACATGTAATGAGTCAATATGAGTAGCTACCTACACCTGTATTAAATCTGATCTGGATCACATCATGTAATGAGTTAATATAAGTAGCTACCTACACCTGTATTAAATCTGATCTGGATCACATGTAATGAGTCAATATGAGTAGCTACCTACACCAGCATTAAATCTGATCTGGATCACATGTAATGAGTCAATATGCGGTTATGGAACCGCCACCTGTCCCAGACCTGTTGTTTTTCAACTCTTGATGATCGGCTATGAAAAGCCAACTGAAAATTATTCATGATTATTATTTGACCATGCTTGTCACTTATGAACATTTTTGAACATCTTGGCATAGTTCTGTTATAATCTCCACCCGGCACAGCCAGAAGAGGACTGGCCACCCCTCATAGCCTGGTTCCTCTCTAGGTTTCTTCCTAGGTTTTGGCCTTTCTAGGGAGTTTTTCCTAGCCACCGTGCTTCTACACCTGCATTACTAGCTGTTTGGGGTTTTAGGCTGGGTGTCTGTACAGCACTTCGAGATATTAGCTGATGTACGAAGGGCTATATAAAATAAAATTGATTGATTGATTGATTCAATATAAGTAGCTACCTACACCTGTATTACATCTGATCTGGATCACATCATGTAATGAGTCAATATGAGTAGCTACCTACACCTGTATTAAATCTGATCTGGATCACATGTAATGAGTTAATATGAGTAGCTACCTACACCTGTATTAAATCTGATCTGGATCACATGTAATGAGTCAATATGAGTAGCTACCTACACCTGTATTAAATCTGATCTGGATCACATCATGTAATGAGTTAATATGAGTAGCTACCTACACCCGTATTAAATCTGATCTGGATCACATGTAATGAGTCAATATGAGTAGCTACCTACACCTGTATTAAATCTGATCTGGATCACATGTAATGAGTCAATATGAGTAGCTACCTACACCTGTATTAAATCTGATCTGGATCACATGTAATGAGTCAATATGAGTAGCTACCTACACCTGTATTAAATCTGATCTGGATCACATCATGTAATGAGTTAATATGAGTAGCTACCTACACCCGTATTAAATCTGATCTGGATCACATGTAATGAGTCAAAATGAGTAGCTACCTACACCTGTATTAAATCTGATCTGGATCACATCATGTAATGAGTTAATATGAGTAGCTACCTACACCCGTATTAAATCTGATCTGGATCACATGTAATGAGTCAATATGAGTAGCTACCTACACCAGCATTAAATCTGATCTGGATCACATGTAATGAGTCAATATGCGGTTATGGAACCGCCACCTGTCCCAGACCTGTTGTTTTTCAACTCTTGATGATCGGCTATGAAAAGCCAACTGAAAATTATTCATGATTATTATTTGACCATGCTTGTCACTTATGAACATTTTTGAACATCTTGGCATAGTTCTGTTATAATCTCCACCCGGCACAGCCAGAAGAGGACTGGCCACCCCTCATAGCCTGGTTCCTCTCTAGGTTTCTTCCTAGGTTTTGGCCTTTCTAGGGAGTTTTTCCTAGCCACCGTGCTTCTACACCTGCATTACTAGCTGTTTGGGGTTTTAGGCTGGGTGTCTGTACAGCACTTCGAGATATTAGCTGATGTACGAAGGGCTATATAAAATAAAATTGATTGATTGATTGATTCAATATAAGTAGCTACCTACACCTGTATTACATCTGATCTGGATCACATCATGTAATGAGTCAATATGAGTAGCTACCTACACCTGTATTAAATCTGATCTGGATCACATGTAATGAGTTAATATGAGTAGCTACCTACACCTGTATTAAATCTGATCTGGATCACATGTAATGAGTCAATATGAGTAGCTACCTACACCTGTATTAAATCTGATCTGGATCACATGTAATGAGTCAATATGAGTAGCTACCTACACCTGTATTAAATCTGATCTGGATCACATCATGTAATGAGTTAATATGAGTAGCTACCTACACCCGTATTAAATCTGATCTGGATCACATGTAATGAGTCAATATGAGTAGCTACCTACACCTGTATTAAATCTGATCTGGATCACATGTAATGAGTCAATATGAGTAGCTACCTACACCTGTATTAAATCTGATCTGGATCACATCATGTAATGAGTTAATATGAGTAGCTACCTACACCCGTATTAAATCTGATCTGGATCACATGTAATGAGTCAAAATGAGTAGCTACCTACACCTGTATTAAATCTGATCTGGATCACATCATGTAATGAGTTAATATAAGTAGCTACCTACACCTGTATTAAATCTGATCTGGATCACATGTAATGAGTCAATATGAGTAGCTACCTACACCAGCATTAAATCTGATCTGGATCACATGTAATGAGTCAATATAAGTAGCTACCTACACCTGTATTACATCTGATCTGGATCACATCATCTAATGAGTCAATATGAGTAGCTACCTACACCTGTATTAAATCTGATCTGGATCACATGTAATGAGTTAATATGAGTAGCTACCTACACCTGTATTAAATCTGATCTGGATCACATCATGTAATGAGTTAATATGAGTAGCTACCTACACCTGTATTAAATCTGATCTGGATCACATGTAATGAGTCAATATGAGTAGCTACCTACACCTGTATTAAATCTGATCTGGATCACATCATGTAATGAGTCAATATGAGTAGCTACCTACACCTGTATTAAATCTGATCTGGATCACATCATGTAATGAGTTAATATGAGTAGCTACCTACACCCGTATTAAATCTGATCTGGATCACATCATGTAATGAGTTAATATAAGTAGCTACCTACACCTGTATTAAATCTGATCTGGATCACATGTAATGAGTCAATATGAGTAGCTACCTACACCAGCATTAAATCTGATCTGGATCACATGTAATGAGTCAATATGCGGTTATGGAACCGCCACCTGTCCCAGACCTGTTGTTTTTCAACTCTTGATGATCGGCTATGAAAAGCCAACTGAAAATTATTCATGATTATTATTTGACCATGCTTGTCACTTATGAACATTTTTGAACATCTTGGCATAGTTCTGTTATAATCTCCACCCGGCACAGCCAGAAGAGGACTGGCCACCCCTCATAGCCTGGTTCCTCTCTAGGTTTCTTCCTAGGTTTTGGCCTTTCTAGGGAGTTTTTCCTAGCCACCGTGCTTCTACACCTGCATTACTAGCTGTTTGGGGTTTTAGGCTGGGTGTCTGTACAGCACTTCGAGATATTAGCTGATGTACGAAGGGCTATATAAAATAAAATTGATTGATTGATTGATTCAATATAAGTAGCTACCTACACCTGTATTACATCTGATCTGGATCACATCATGTAATGAGTCAATATGAGTAGCTACCTACACCTGTATTAAATCTGATCTGGATCACATGTAATGAGTTAATATGAGTAGCTACCTACACCTGTATTAAATCTGATCTGGATCACATGTAATGAGTCAATATGAGTAGCTACCTACACCTGTATTAAATCTGATCTGGATCACATGTAATGAGTCAATATGAGTAGCTACCTACACCTGTATTAAATCTGATCTGGATCACATCATGTAATGAGTTAATATGAGTAGCTACCTACACCCGTATTAAATCTGATCTGGATCACATGTAATGAGTCAATATGAGTAGCTACCTACACCTGTATTAAATCTGATCTGGATCACATGTAATGAGTCAATATGAGTAGCTACCTACACCTGTATTAAATCTGATCTGGATCACATCATGTAATGAGTTAATATGAGTAGCTACCTACACCCGTATTAAATCTGATCTGGATCACATGTAATGAGTCAAAATGAGTAGCTACCTACACCTGTATTAAATCTGATCTGGATCACATCATGTAATGAGTTAATATAAGTAGCTACCTACACCTGTATTAAATCTGATCTGGATCACATGTAATGAGTCAATATGAGTAGCTACCTACACCAGCATTAAATCTGATCTGGATCACATGTAATGAGTCAATATAAGTAGCTACCTACACCTGTATTACATCTGATCTGGATCACATCATCTAATGAGTCAATATGAGTAGCTACCTACACCTGTATTAAATCTGATCTGGATCACATGTAATGAGTTAATATGAGTAGCTACCTACACCTGTATTAAATCTGATCTGGATCACATCATGTAATGAGTTAATATGAGTAGCTACCTACACCTGTATTAAATCTGATCTGGATCACATGTAATGAGTCAATATGAGTAGCTACCTACACCTGTATTAAATCTGATCTGGATCACATCATGTAATGAGTCAATATGAGTAGCTACCTACACCTGTATTAAATCTGATCTGGATCACATGTAATGAGTTAATATGAGTAGCTACCTACACCTGTATTAAATCTGATCTGGATCACATCATGTAATGAGTTAATATAAGTAGCTACCTACACCTGTATTAAATCTGATCTGGATCACATGTAATGAGTCAATATGAGTAGCTACCTACACCAGCATTAAATCTGATCTGGATCACATGTAATGAGTCAATATGCGGTTATGGAACCGCCACCTGTCCCAGACCTGTTGTTTTTCAACTCTTGATGATCGGCTATGAAAAGCCAACTGAAAATTATTCATGATTATTATTTGACCATGCTTGTCACTTATGAACATTTTTGAACATCTTGGCATAGTTCTGTTATAATCTCCACCCGGCACAGCCAGAAGAGGACTGGCCACCCCTCATAGCCTGGTTCCTCTCTAGGTTTCTTCCTAGGTTTTGGCCTTTCTAGGGAGTTTTTCCTAGCCACCGTGCTTCTACACCTGCATTACTAGCTGTTTGGGGTTTTAGGCTGGGTGTCTGTACAGCACTTCGAGATATTAGCTGATGTACGAAGGGCTATATAAAATAAAATTGATTGATTGATTGATTCAATATAAGTAGCTACCTACACCTGTATTACATCTGATCTGGATCACATCATGTAATGAGTCAATATGAGTAGCTACCTACACCTGTATTAAATCTGATCTGGATCACATGTAATGAGTTAATATGAGTAGCTACCTACACCTGTATTAAATCTGATCTGGATCACATGTAATGAGTCAATATGAGTAGCTACCTACACCTGTATTAAATCTGATCTGGATCACATCATGTAATGAGTTAATATGAGTAGCTACCTACACCCGTATTAAATCTGATCTGGATCACATGTAATGAGTCAATATGAGTAGCTACCTACACCTGTATTAAATCTGATCTGGATCACATGTAATGAGTCAATATGAGTAGCTACCTACACCTGTATTAAATCTGATCTGGATCACATGTAATGAGTCAATATGAGTAGCTACCTACACCTGTATTAAATCTGATCTGGATCACATCATGTAATGAGTTAATATGAGTAGCTACCTACACCCGTATTAAATCTGATCTGGATCACATGTAATGAGTCAAAATGAGTAGCTACCTACACCTGTATTAAATCTGATCTGGATCACATCATGTAATGAGTTAATATGAGTAGCTACCTACACCCGTATTAAATCTGATCTGGATCACATGTAATGAGTCAATATGAGTAGCTACCTACACCAGCATTAAATCTGATCTGGATCACATGTAATGAGTCAATATGCGGTTATGGAACCGCCACCTGTCCCAGACCTGTTGTTTTTCAACTCTTGATGATCGGCTATGAAAAGCCAACTGAAAATTATTCATGATTATTATTTGACCATGCTTGTCACTTATGAACATTTTTGAACATCTTGGCATAGTTCTGTTATAATCTCCACCCGGCACAGCCAGAAGAGGACTGGCCACCCCTCATAGCCTGGTTCCTCTCTAGGTTTCTTCCTAGGTTTTGGCCTTTCTAGGGAGTTTTTCCTAGCCACCGTGCTTCTACACCTGCATTACTAGCTGTTTGGGGTTTTAGGCTGGGTGTCTGTACAGCACTTCGAGATATTAGCTGATGTACGAAGGGCTATATAAAATAAAATTGATTGATTGATTGATTCAATATAAGTAGCTACCTACACCTGTATTACATCTGATCTGGATCACATCATGTAATGAGTCAATATGAGTAGCTACCTACACCTGTATTAAATCTGATCTGGATCACATCATGTAATGAGTCAATATGAGTAGCTACCTACACCTGTATTAAATCTGATCTGGATCACATGTAATGAGTCAATATGAATAGCTACCTACACCTGTATTAAATCTGATCTGGATCACATCATCTAATGAGTCAATATGAGTAGCTACCTACACCTGTATTAAATCTGATCTGGATCACATCATGTAATGAGTTAATATAAGTAGCTACCTACACCTGTATTAAATCTGATCTGGATCACATGTAATGAGTTAATATGAGTAGCTACCTACACCTGTATTAAATCTGATCTTGATCACATCATGTAATGAGTTAATATGAATAGCTACCTACACCTGTAAATCTGATCTGGATCACATCATCTAATGAGTCAATATGAGTAGCTACCTACACCTGTATTAAATCTGATCTGGATCACATGTAATGAGTCAATATGAGTAGCTACCTACACCTGTATTAAATCTGATCTGGATCACATGTAATGAGTCAATATGAATAGCTACCTACACCTGTATTAAATCTGATCTGGATCACATCATGTAATGAGTCAATATGAGTAGCTACCTACACCTGTATTAAATCTGATCTGGATCACATCATGTAATGAGTTAATATGAGTAGCTACCTACACCCGTATTAAATCTGATCTGGATCACATGTAATGAGTCAATATGAGTAGCTACCTACACCTGTATTAAATCTGATCTGGATCACATCATGTAATGAGTTAATATAAGTAGCTACCTACACCTGTATTAAATCTGATCTGGATCACATGTAATGAGTCAATATGAGTAGCTACCTACACCAGCATTAAATCTGATCTGGATCACATGTAATGAGTCAATATGCGGTTATGGAACCGCCACCTGTCCCAGACCTGTTGTTTTTCAACTCTTGATGATCGGCTATGAAAAGCCAACTGAAAATTATTCATGATTATTATTTGACCATGCTTGTCACTTATGAACATTTTTGAACATCTTGGCATAGTTCTGTTATAATCTCCACCCGGCACAGCCAGAAGAGGACTGGCCACCCCTCATAGCCTGGTTCCTCTCTAGGTTTCTTCCTAGGTTTTGGCCTTTCTAGGGAGTTTTTCCTAGCCACCGTGCTTCTACACCTGCATTACTAGCTGTTTGGGGTTTTAGGCTGGGTGTCTGTACAGCACTTCGAGATATTAGCTGATGTACGAAGGGCTATATAAAATAAAATTGATTGATTGATTGATTCAATATAAGTAGCTACCTACACCTGTATTACATCTGATCTGGATCACATGTAATGAGTCAATATGAGTAGCTACCTACACCTGTATTAAATCTGATCTGGATCACATGTAATGAGTCAATATGAGTAGCTACCTACACCTGTATTAAATCTGATCTGGATCACATGTAATGAGTTAATATGAGTAGCTACCTACACCTGTATTAAATCTGATCTGGATCACATGTAATGAGTCAATATGAGTAGCTACCTACACCTGTATTAAATCTGATCTGGATCACATCATGTAATGAGTTAATATGAGTAGCTACCTACACCCGTATTAAATCTGATCTGGATCACATGTAATGAGTCAATATGAGTAGCTACCTACACCTGTATTAAATCTGATCTGGATCACATGTAATGAGTCAATATGAGTAGCTACCTACACCTGTATTAAATCTGATCTGGATCACATGTAATGAGTCAATATGAGTAGCTACCTACACCTGTATTAAATCTGATCTGGATCACATCATGTAATGAGTTAATATGAGTAGCTACCTACACCCGTATTAAATCTGATCTGGATCACATGTAATGAGTCAAAATGAGTAGCTACCTACACCTGTATTAAATCTGATCTGGATCACATCATGTAATGAGTTAATATGAGTAGCTACCTACACCCGTATTAAATCTGATCTGGATCACATGTAATGAGTCAATATGAGTAGCTACCTACACCAGCATTAAATCTGATCTGGATCACATGTAATGAGTCAATATGCGGTTATGGAACCGCCACCTGTCCCAGACCTGTTGTTTTTCAACTCTTGATGATCGGCTATGAAAAGCCAACTGAAAATTATTCATGATTATTATTTGACCATGCTTGTCACTTATGAACATTTTTGAACATCTTGGCATAGTTCTGTTATAATCTCCACCCGGCACAGCCAGAAGAGGACTGGCCACCCCTCATAGCCTGGTTCCTCTCTAGGTTTCTTCCTAGGTTTTGGCCTTTCTAGGGAGTTTTTCCTAGCCACCGTGCTTCTACACCTGCATTACTAGCTGTTTGGGGTTTTAGGCTGGGTGTCTGTACAGCACTTCGAGATATTAGCTGATGTACGAAGGGCTATATAAAATAAAATTGATTGATTGATTGATTCAATATAAGTAGCTACCTACACCTGTATTACATCTGATCTGGATCACATCATGTAATGAGTCAATATGAGTAGCTACCTACACCTGTATTAAATCTGATCTGGATCACATGTAATGAGTTAATATGAGTAGCTACCTACACCTGTATTAAATCTGATCTGGATCACATGTAATGAGTCAATATGAGTAGCTACCTACACCTGTATTAAATCTGATCTGGATCACATGTAATGAGTCAATATGAGTAGCTACCTACACCTGTATTAAATCTGATCTGGATCACATCATGTAATGAGTTAATATGAGTAGCTACCTACACCCGTATTAAATCTGATCTGGATCACATGTAATGAGTCAATATGAGTAGCTACCTACACCTGTATTAAATCTGATCTGGATCACATGTAATGAGTCAATATGAGTAGCTACCTACACCTGTATTAAATCTGATCTGGATCACATCATGTAATGAGTTAATATGAGTAGCTACCTACACCCGTATTAAATCTGATCTGGATCACATGTAATGAGTCAAAATGAGTAGCTACCTACACCTGTATTAAATCTGATCTGGATCACATCATGTAATGAGTTAATATAAGTAGCTACCTACACCTGTATTAAATCTGATCTGGATCACATGTAATGAGTCAATATGAGTAGCTACCTACACCAGCATTAAATCTGATCTGGATCACATGTAATGAGTCAATATAAGTAGCTACCTACACCTGTATTACATCTGATCTGGATCACATCATCTAATGAGTCAATATGAGTAGCTACCTACACCTGTATTAAATCTGATCTGGATCACATGTAATGAGTTAATATGAGTAGCTACCTACACCTGTATTAAATCTGATCTGGATCACATCATGTAATGAGTTAATATGAGTAGCTACCTACACCTGTATTAAATCTGATCTGGATCACATGTAATGAGTCAATATGAGTAGCTACCTACACCTGTATTAAATCTGATCTGGATCACATCATGTAATGAGTCAATATGAGTAGCTACCTACACCTGTATTAAATCTGATCTGGATCACATGTAATGAGTCAATATGAGTAGCTACCTACACCTGTATTAAATCTGATCTGGATCACATGTAATGAGTCAATATGAATAGCTACCTACACCTGTATTAAATCTGATCTGGATCACATCATGTAATGAGTCAATATGAGTAGCTACCTACACCTGTATTAAATCTGATCTGGATCACATCATGTAATGAGTTAATATGAGTAGCTACCTACACCTGTATTAAATCTGATCTGGATCACATGTAATGAGTCAATATGAGTAGCTACCTACAGCTGTATTAAATCTGATCTGGATCACATCATGTAATGAGTTAATATAAGTAGCTACCTACACCTGTATTAAATCTGATCTGGATCACATGTAATGAGTCAATATGAGTAGCTACCTACACCAGCATTAAATCTGATCTGGATCACATGTAATGAGTCAATATAAGTAGCTACCTACACCTGTATTACATCTGATCTGGATCACATCATGTAATGAGTCAATATGAGTAGCTACCTTCACCTGTATTAAATCTGATCTGGATCACATGTAATGAGTTAATATGAGTAGCTACCTACACCTGTATTAAATCTGATCTGGATCACATCATGTAATGAGTTAATATGAGTAGCTACCTACACCTGTATTAAATCTGATCTGGATCACATGTAATGAGTCAATGTGAATAGCTACCTTCACCTGTATTAAATCTGATCTGGATCACATTTTGTAATGAGTCAATATGAGTAGCTACCTACACCTGTATTAAATCTGATCTGGATCACATGTAATGAGTTAATATGAGTAGCTACCTACACCTGTATTAAATCTGATCTGGATCACATCATGTAATGAGTTAATATAAGTAGCTACCTACACCTGTATTAAATCTGATCTGGATCACATGTAATGAGTTAATATGAGTAGCTACCTTCACCTGTATTAAATTTGATCTGGATCACATGTAATGAGTCAATATGAGTAGCTACCTACACCTGTATTAAATCTGATCTGGATCACATGTAATGAGTCAATATGAGTAGCTACCTACACCTGTATTAAATCTGATCTGGATCACATGTAATGAGTCAATATGAGTAGCTACCTACACCTGTATTAAATCTGATCTGGATCACATGTAATGAGTCAATATGAGTAGCTACCTACACCTGTATTAAATCTGATCTGGATCACATCATGTAATGAGTTAATATGAGTAGCTACCTACACCCGTATTAAATCTGATCTGGATCACATGTAATGAGTCAAAATGAGTAGCTACCTACACCTGTATTAAATCTGATCTGGATCACATCATGTAATGAGTTAATATGAGTAGCTACCTACACCCGTATTAAATCTGATCTGGATCACATGTAATGAGTCAATATGAGTAGCTACCTACACCAGCATTAAATCTGATCTGGATCACATGTAATGAGTCAATATGCGGTTATGGAACCGCCACCTGTCCCAGACCTGTTGTTTTTCAACTCTTGATGATCGGCTATGAAAAGCCAACTGAAAATTATTCATGATTATTATTTGACCATGCTTGTCACTTATGAACATTTTTGAACATCTTGGCATAGTTCTGTTATAATCTCCACCCGGCACAGCCAGAAGAGGACTGGCCACCCCTCATAGCCTGGTTCCTCTCTAGGTTTCTTCCTAGGTTTTGGCCTTTCTAGGGAGTTTTTCCTAGCCACCGTGCTTCTACACCTGCATTACTAGCTGTTTGGGGTTTTAGGCTGGGTGTCTGTACAGCACTTCGAGATATTAGCTGATGTACGAAGGGCTATATAAAATAAAATTGATTGATTGATTGATTCAATATAAGTAGCTACCTACACCTGTATTACATCTGATCTGGATCACATCATGTAATGAGTCAATATGAGTAGCTACCTACACCTGTATTAAATCTGATCTGGATCACATGTAATGAGTTAATATGAGTAGCTACCTACACCTGTATTAAATCTGATCTGGATCACATGTAATGAGTCAATATGAGTAGCTACCTACACCTGTATTAAATCTGATCTGGATCACATCATGTAATGAGTTAATATGAGTAGCTACCTACACCCGTATTAAATCTGATCTGGATCACATGTAATGAGTCAATATGAGTAGCTACCTACACCTGTATTAAATCTGATCTGGATCACATGTAATGAGTCAATATGAGTAGCTACCTACACCTGTATTAAATCTGATCTGGATCACATGTAATGAGTCAATATGAGTAGCTACCTACACCTGTATTAAATCTGATCTGGATCACATCATGTAATGAGTTAATATGAGTAGCTACCTACACCCGTATTAAATCTGATCTGGATCACATGTAATGAGTCAAAATGAGTAGCTACCTACACCTGTATTAAATCTGATCTGGATCACATCATGTAATGAGTTAATATAAGTAGCTACCTACACCTGTATTAAATCTGATCTGGATCACATGTAATGAGTCAATATGAGTAGCTACCTACACCAGCATTAAATCTGATCTGGATCACATGTAATGAGTCAATATGAGTAGCTACCTACACCTGTATTACATCTGATCTGGATCACATCATCTAATGAGTCAATATGAGTAGCTACCTACACCTGTATTAAATCTGATCTGGATCACATGTAATGAGTTAATATGAGTAGCTACCTACACCTGTATTAAATCTGATCTGGATCACATGTAATGAGTCAATATGAGTAGCTACCTACACCTGTATTAAATCTGATCTGGATCACATCATGTAATGAGTCAATATGAGTAGCTACCTACACCTGTATTAAATCTGATCTGGATCACATGTAATGAGTTAATATAAGTAGCTACCTACACCTGTATTAAATCTGATCTGGATCACATGTAATGAGTCAATATGAGTAGCTACCTACACCAGCATTAAATCTGATCTGGATCACATGTAATGAGTCAATATGCGGTTATGGAACCGCCACCTGTCCCAGACCTGTTGTTTTTCAACTCTTGATGATCGGCTATGAAAAGCCAACTGAAAATTATTCATGATTATTATTTGACCATGCTTGTCACTTATGAACATTTTTGAACATCTTGGCATAGTTCTGTTATAATCTCCACCCGGCACAGCCAGAAGAGGACTGGCCACCCCTCATAGCCTGGTTCCTCTCTAGGTTTCTTCCTAGGTTTTGGCCTTTCTAGGGAGTTTTTCCTAGCCACCGTGCTTCTACACCTGCATTACTAGCTGTTTGGGGTTTTAGGCTGGGTGTCTGTACAGCACTTCGAGATATTAGCTGATGTACGAAGGGCTATATAAAATAAAATTGATTGATTGATTGATTCAATATAAGTAGCTACCTACACCTGTATTACATCTGATCTGGATCACATCATGTAATGAGTCAATATGAGTAGCTACCTACACCTGTATTAAATCTGATCTGGATCACATGTAATGAGTTAATATGAGTAGCTACCTACACCTGTATTAAATCTGATCTGGATCACATGTAATGAGTCAATATGAGTAGCTACCTACACCTGTATTAAATCTGATCTGGATCACATCATGTAATGAGTTAATATGAGTAGCTACCTACACCCGTATTAAATCTGATCTGGATCACATGTAATGAGTCAATATGAGTAGCTACCTACACCTGTATTAAATCTGATCTGGATCACATGTAATGAGTCAATATGAGTAGCTACCTACACCTGTATTAAATCTGATCTGGATCACATGTAATGAGTCAATATGAGTAGCTACCTACACCTGTATTAAATCTGATCTGGATCACATCATGTAATGAGTTAATATGAGTAGCTACCTACACCCGTATTAAATCTGATCTGGATCACATGTAATGAGTCAAAATGAGTAGCTACCTACACCTGTATTAAATCTGATCTGGATCACATCATGTAATGAGTTAATATGAGTAGCTACCTACACCCGTATTAAATCTGATCTGGATCACATGTAATGAGTCAATATGAGTAGCTACCTACACCAGCATTAAATCTGATCTGGATCACATGTAATGAGTCAATATGCGGTTATGGAACCGCCACCTGTCCCAGACCTGTTGTTTTTCAACTCTTGATGATCGGCTATGAAAAGCCAACTGAAAATTATTCATGATTATTATTTGACCATGCTTGTCACTTATGAACATTTTTGAACATCTTGGCATAGTTCTGTTATAATCTCCACCCGGCACAGCCAGAAGAGGACTGGCCACCCCTCATAGCCTGGTTCCTCTCTAGGTTTCTTCCTAGGTTTTGGCCTTTCTAGGGAGTTTTTCCTAGCCACCGTGCTTCTACACCTGCATTACTAGCTGTTTGGGGTTTTAGGCTGGGTGTCTGTACAGCACTTCGAGATATTAGCTGATGTACGAAGGGCTATATAAAATAAAATTGATTGATTGATTGATTCAATATAAGTAGCTACCTATACCTGTATTACATCTGATCTGGATCACATCATGTAATGAGTCAATATGAGTAGCTACCTACACCTGTATTAAATCTGATCTGGATCACATGTAATGAGTTAATATGAGTAGCTACCTACACCTGTATTAAATCTGATCTGGATCACATGTAATGAGTCAATATGAGTAGCTACCTACACCTGTATTAAATCTGATCTGGATCACATGTAATGAGTCAATATGAGTAGCTACCTACACCTGTATTAAATCTGATCTGGATCACATCATGTAATGAGTTAATATGAGTAGCTACCTACACCCGTATTAAATCTGATCTGGATCACATGTAATGAGTCAATATGAGTAGCTACCTACACCTGTATTAAATCTGATCTGGATCACATGTAATGAGTCAATATGAGTAGCTACCTACACCTGTATTAAATCTGATCTGGATCACATCATGTAATGAGTTAATATGAGTAGCTACCTACACCCGTATTAAATCTGATCTGGATCACATGTAATGAGTCAAAATGAGTAGCTACCTACACCTGTATTAAATCTGATCTGGATCACATCATGTAATGAGTTAATATAAGTAGCTACCTACACCTGTATTAAATCTGATCTGGATCACATGTAATGAGTCAATATGAGTAGCTACCTACACCAGCATTAAATCTGATCTGGATCACATGTAATGAGTCAATATAAGTAGCTACCTACACCTGTATTACATCTGATCTGGATCACATCATCTAATGAGTCAATATGAGTAGCTACCTACACCTGTATTAAATCTGATCTGGATCACATGTAATGAGTTAATATGAGTAGCTACCTACACCTGTATTAAATCTGATCTGGATCACATCATGTAATGAGTTAATATGAGTAGCTACCTACACCTGTATTAAATCTGATCTGGATCACATGTAATGAGTCAATATGAGTAGCTACCTACACCTGTATTAAATCTGATCTGGATCACATCATGTAATGAGTCAATATGAGTAGCTACCTACACCTGTATTAAATCTGATCTGGATCACATGTAATGAGTCAATATGAGTAGCTACCTACACCTGTATTAAATCTGATCTGGATCACATGTAATGAGTCAATATGAATAGCTACCTACACCTGTATTAAATCTGATCTGGATCACATCATGTAATGAGTCAATATGAGTAGCTACCTACACCTGTATTAAATCTGATCTGGATCACATCATGTAATGAGTTAATATGAGTAGCTACCTACACCTGTATTAAATCTGATCTGGATCACATGTAATGAGTCAATATGAGTAGCTACCTACAGCTGTATTAAATCTGATCTGGATCACATCATGTAATGAGTTAATATAAGTAGCTACCTACACCTGTATTAAATCTGATCTGGATCACATGTAATGAGTCAATATGAGTAGCTACCTACACCAGCATTAAATCTGATCTGGATCACATGTAATGAGTCAATATAAGTAGCTACCTACACCTGTATTACATCTGATCTGGATCACATCATGTAATGAGTCAATATGAGTAGCTACCTTCACCTGTATTAAATCTGATCTGGATCACATGTAATGAGTTAATATGAGTAGCTACCTACACCTGTATTAAATCTGATCTGGATCACATCATGTAATGAGTTAATATGAGTAGCTACCTACACCTGTATTAAATCTGATCTGGATCACATGTAATGAGTCAATGTGAATAGCTACCTTCACCTGTATTAAATCTGATCTGGATCACATTTTGTAATGAGTCAATATGAGTAGCTACCTACACCTGTATTAAATCTGATCTGGATCACATGTAATGAGTTAATATGAGTAGCTACCTACACCTGTATTAAATCTGATCTGGATCACATCATGTAATGAGTTAATATAAGTAGCTACCTACACCTGTATTAAATCTGATCTGGATCACATGTAATGAGTTAATATGAGTAGCTACCTTCACCTGTATTAAATTTGATCTGGATCACATGTAATGAGTCAATATGAGTAGCTACCTACACCTGTATTAAATCTGATCTGGATCACATGTAATGAGTCAATATGAGTAGCTACCTACACCTGTATTAAATCTGATCTGGATCACATGTAATGAGTCAATATGAGTAGCTACCTACACCTGTATTAAATCTGATCTGGATCACATGTAATGAGTCAATATGAGTAGCTACCTACACCTGTATTAAATCTGATCTGGATCACATCATGTAATGAGTTAATATGAGTAGCTACCTACACCCGTATTAAATCTGATCTGGATCACATGTAATGAGTCAAAATGAGTAGCTACCTACACCTGTATTAAATCTGATCTGGATCACATCATGTAATGAGTTAATATGAGTAGCTACCTACACCCGTATTAAATCTGATCTGGATCACATGTAATGAGTCAATATGAGTAGCTACCTACACCAGCATTAAATCTGATCTGGATCACATGTAATGAGTCAATATGCGGTTATGGAACCGCCACCTGTCCCAGACCTGTTGTTTTTCAACTCTTGATGATCGGCTATGAAAAGCCAACTGAAAATTATTCATGATTATTATTTGACCATGCTTGTCACTTATGAACATTTTTGAACATCTTGGCATAGTTCTGTTATAATCTCCACCCGGCACAGCCAGAAGAGGACTGGCCACCCCTCATAGCCTGGTTCCTCTCTAGGTTTCTTCCTAGGTTTTGGCCTTTCTAGGGAGTTTTTCCTAGCCACCGTGCTTCTACACCTGCATTACTAGCTGTTTGGGGTTTTAGGCTGGGTGTCTGTACAGCACTTCGAGATATTAGCTGATGTACGAAGGGCTATATAAAATAAAATTGATTGATTGATTGATTCAATATAAGTAGCTACCTACACCTGTATTACATCTGATCTGGATCACATCATGTAATGAGTCAATATGAGTAGCTACCTACACCTGTATTAAATCTGATCTGGATCACATGTAATGAGTTAATATGAGTAGCTACCTACACCTGTATTAAATCTGATCTGGATCACATGTAATGAGTCAATATGAGTAGCTACCTACACCTGTATTAAATCTGATCTGGATCACATCATGTAATGAGTTAATATGAGTAGCTACCTACACCCGTATTAAATCTGATCTGGATCACATGTAATGAGTCAATATGAGTAGCTACCTACACCTGTATTAAATCTGATCTGGATCACATGTAATGAGTCAATATGAGTAGCTACCTACACCTGTATTAAATCTGATCTGGATCACATGTAATGAGTCAATATGAGTAGCTACCTACACCTGTATTAAATCTGATCTGGATCACATCATGTAATGAGTTAATATGAGTAGCTACCTACACCCGTATTAAATCTGATCTGGATCACATGTAATGAGTCAAAATGAGTAGCTACCTACACCTGTATTAAATCTGATCTGGATCACATCATGTAATGAGTTAATATAAGTAGCTACCTACACCTGTATTAAATCTGATCTGGATCACATGTAATGAGTCAATATGAGTAGCTACCTACACCAGCATTAAATCTGATCTGGATCACATGTAATGAGTCAATATAAGTAGCTACCTACACCTGTATTACATCTGATCTGGATCACATCATCTAATGAGTCAATATGAGTAGCTACCTACACCTGTATTAAATCTGATCTGGATCACATGTAATGAGTTAATATGAGTAGATACCTACACCTGTATTAAATCTGATCTGGATCACATGTAATGAGTCAATATGAGTAGCTACCTACACCTGTATTAAATCTGATCTGGATCACATCATGTAATGAGTCAATATGAGTAGCTACCTACACCTGTATTAAATCTGATCTGGATCACATGTAATGAGTCAATATGAGTAGCTACCTACACCTGTATTAAATCTGATCTGGATCACATGTAATGAGTCAATATGAATAGCTACCTACACCTGTATTAAATCTGATCTGGATCACATCATGTAATGAGTCAACATGAGTAGCTACCTACACCTGTATTAAATCTGATCTGGATCACATCATGTAATGAGTTAATATGAGTAGCTACCTACACCTGTATTAAATCTGATCTGGATCACATGTAATGAGTCAATATGAGTAGCTACCTACACCTGTATTAAATCTGATCTGGATCACATCATGTAATGAGTTAATATAAGTAGCTACCTACACCTGTATTAAATCTGATCTGGATCACATGTAATGAGTCAATATGAGTAGCTACCTACACCAGCATTAAATCTGATCTGGATCACATGTAATGAGTCAATATAAGTAGCTACCTACACCTGTATTACATCTGATCTGGATCACATCATGTAATGAGTCAATATGAGTAGCTACCTTCACCTGTATTAAATCTGATCTGGATCACATGTAATGAGTCAATATGAGTAGCTACCTACACCTGTATTAAATCTGATCTGGATCACATCATGTAATGAGTTAATATGAGTAGCTACCTACACCTGTATTAAATCTGATCTGGATCACATGTAATGAGTCAATGTGAATAGCTACCTTCACCTGTATTAAATCTGATCTGGATCACATTTTGTAATGAGTCAATATGAGTAGCTACCTACACCTGTATTAAATCTGATCTGGATCACATGTAATGAGTTAATATGAGTAGCTACCTACACCTGTATTAAATCTGATCTGGATCACATCATGTAATGAGTTAATATAAGTAGCTACCTACACCTGTATTAAATCTGATCTGGATCACATGTAATGAGTTAATATGAGTAGCTACCTTCACCTGTATTAAATTTGATCTGGATCACATGTAATGAGTCAATATGAGTAGCTACCTACACCTGTATTAAATCTGATCTGGATCACATGTAATGAGTCAATATGAGTAGCTACCTACACCTGTATTAAATCTGATCTGGATCACATGTAATGAGTCAATATGAGTAGCTACCTACACCTGTATTAAATCTGATCTGGATCACATGTAATGAGTCAATATGAGTAGCTACCTACACCTGTATTAAATCTGATCTGGATCACATCATGTAATGAGTTAATATGAGTAGCTACCTACACCCGTATTAAATCTGATCTGGATCACATGTAATGAGTCAAAATGAGTAGCTACCTACACCTGTATTAAATCTGATCTGGATCACATCATGTAATGAGTTAATATGAGTAGCTACCTACACCCGTATTAAATCTGATCTGGATCACATGTAATGAGTCAATATGAGTAGCTACCTACACCAGCATTAAATCTGATCTGGATCACATGTAATGAGTCAATATGCGGTTATGGAACCGCCACCTGTCCCAGACCTGTTGTTTTTCAACTCTTGATGATCGGCTATGAAAAGCCAACTGAAAATTATTCATGATTATTATTTGACCATGCTTGTCACTTATGAACATTTTTGAACATCTTGGCATAGTTCTGTTATAATCTCCACCCGGCACAGCCAGAAGAGGACTGGCCACCCCTCATAGCCTGGTTCCTCTCTAGGTTTCTTCCTAGGTTTTGGCCTTTCTAGGGAGTTTTTCCTAGCCACCGTGCTTCTACACCTGCATTACTAGCTGTTTGGGGTTTTAGGCTGGGTGTCTGTACAGCACTTCGAGATATTAGCTGATGTACGAAGGGCTATATAAAATAAAATTGATTGATTGATTGATTCAATATAAGTAGCTACCTACACCTGTATTACATCTGATCTGGATCACATCATGTAATGAGTCAATATGAGTAGCTACCTACACCTGTATTAAATCTGATCTGGATCACATGTAATGAGTTAATATGAGTAGCTACCTACACCTGTATTAAATCTGATCTGGATCACATGTAATGAGTCAATATGAGTAGCTACCTACACCTGTATTAAATCTGATCTGGATCACATCATGTAATGAGTTAATATGAGTAGCTACCTACACCCGTATTAAATCTGATCTGGATCACATGTAATGAGTCAATATGAGTAGCTACCTACACCTGTATTAAATCTGATCTGGATCACATGTAATGAGTCAATATGAGTAGCTACCTACACCTGTATTAAATCTGATCTGGATCACATGTAATGAGTCAATATGAGTAGCTACCTACACCTGTATTAAATCTGATCTGGATCACATCATGTAATGAGTTAATATGAGTAGCTACCTACACCCGTATTAAATCTGATCTGGATCACATGTAATGAGTCAAAATGAGTAGCTACCTACACCTGTATTAAATCTGATCTGGATCACATCATGTAATGAGTTAATATAAGTAGCTACCTACACCTGTATTAAATCTGATCTGGATCACATGTAATGAGTCAATATGAGTAGCTACCTACACCAGCATTAAATCTGATCTGGATCACATGTAATGAGTCAATATAAGTAGCTACCTACACCTGTATTACATCTGATCTGGATCACATCATCTAATGAGTCAATATGAGTAGCTACCTACACCTGTATTAAATCTGATCTGGATCACATCATGTAATGAGTTAATATGAGTAGCTACCTACACCTGTATTAAATCTGATCTGGATCACATGTAATGAGTCAATATGAGTAGCTACCTACACCTGTATTAAATCTGATCTGGATCACATCATGTAATGAGTCAATATGAGTAGCTACCTACACCTGTATTAAATCTGATCTGGATCACATGTAATGAGTTAATATGAGTAGCTACCTACACCTGTATTAAATCTGATCTGGATCACATGTAATGAGTCAATATGAATAGCTACCTACACCTGTATTAAATCTGATCTGGATCACATGTAATGAGTCAATATGAGTAGCTACCTACACCTGTATTAAATCTGATCTGGATCACATCATGTAATGAGTCAATATGAGTAGCTACCTACACCTGTATTAAATCTGATCTGGATCACATGTAATGAGTCAATATGAGTAGCTACCTACACCTGTATTAGATCTGATCTGGATCACATGTAATGAGTCAATATGAATAGCTACCTACACCTGTATTAAATCTGATCTGGATCACATCATGTAATGAGTCAATATGAGTAGCTACCTACACCTGTATTAAATCTGATCTGGATCACATCATGTAATGAGTTAATATGAGTAGCTACCTACACCTGTATTAAATCTGATCTGGATCACATGTAATGAGTCAATATGAGTAGCTACCTACACCTGTATTAAATCTGATCTGGATCACATCATGTAATGAGTTAATATAAGTAGCTACCTACACCTGTATTAAATCTGATCTGGATCACATGTAATGAGTCAATATGAGTAGCTACCTACACCAGCATTAAATCTGATCTGGATCACATGTAATGAGTCAATATAAGTAGCTACCTACACCTGTATTACATCTGATCTGGATCACATCATGTAATGAGTCAATATGAGTAGCTACCTTCACCTGTATTAAATCTGATCTGGATCACATGTAATGAGTTAATATGAGTAGCTACCTACACCTGTATTAAATCTGATCTGGATCACATCATGTAATGAGTTAATATGAGTAGCTACCTACACCTGTATTAAATCTGATCTGGATCACATGTAATGAGTCAATGTGAATAGCTACCTTCACCTGTATTAAATCTGATCTGGATCACATTTTGTAATGAGTCAATATGAGTAGCTACCTACACCTGTATTAAATCTGATCTGGATCACATGTAATGAGTTAATATGAGTAGCTACCTACACCTGTATTAAATCTGATCTGGATCACATCATGTAATGAGTTAATATAAGTAGCTACCTACACCTGTATTAAATCTGATCTGGATCACATGTAATGAGTTAATATGAGTAGCTACCTTCACCTGTATTAAATTTGATCTGGATCACATGTAATGAGTTAATATGAGTAGCTACCTACACCCGTATTAAATCTGATCTGGATCACATGTAATGAGTCAATATGAATAGCTACCTACACCTGTATTAAATCTGATCTGGATCACATCATGTAATGAGTAAATATGAGTAGCTACCTACACCTGTATTAAATCTGATCTGGATCACATGTAATGAGTCAATATGAATAGCTACCTTCACCTGTATTAAATCTGATCTGGATCACATCATGTAATGAGTCAATATGAGTAGCTACCTACACCCGTATTAAATCTGATCTGGATCACATGTAATGAGTTAATATGAGTAGCTACCTACACCTGTATTAAATCTGATCTGGATCACATCATGTAATGAGTTAATATGAGTAGCTACCTACACCTGTATTAAATCTGATCTGGATCACATGTAATGAGTCAATATGAGTAGCTACCTACACCTGTATTAAATCTGACCTGGATCACATGTAATGAGTCAATATGAGTAGCTACCTACACCTGTATTAAATCTGATCTGGATCACATGTAATGAGTCAATATGAATAGCTACTTACACCTGTATTAAATCTGATCTGGATCACATGTAATGAGTCAATATGAGTAGCTACCTACACCTGTATTAAATCTGATCTGGATCACATGTAATGAGTCAAAATGAGTAGCTACCTACACCTGTATTAAATCTGATCTGGATCACATCATGTAATGAGTTAATATAAGTAGCTACCTACACCTGTATTAAATCTGATCTGGATCACATGTAATGAGTCAATATGAGTAGCTACCTACACCAGCATTAAATCTGATCTGGATCACATGTAATGAGTCAATATAAGTAGCTACCTACACCTGTATTACATCTGATCTGGATCACATCATCTAATGAGTCAATATGAGTAGCTACCTACACCTGTATTAAATCTGATCTGGATCACATGTAATGAGTTAATATGAGTAGCTACCTACACCTGTATTAAATCTGATCTGGATCACATCATGTAATGAGTTAATATGAGTAGCTACCTACACCTGTATTAAATCTGATCTGGATCACATGTAATGAGTCAATATGAGTAGCTACCTACACCTGTATTAAATCTGATCTGGATCACATCATGTAATGAGTCAATATGAGTAGGTACCTACACCTGTATTAAATCTGATCTGGATCACATGTAATGAGTCAATATGAGTAGCTACCTACACCTGTATTAAATCTGATCTGGATCACATGTAATGAGTCAATATGAATAGCTACCTACACCTGTATTAAATCTGATCTGGATCACATCATGTAATGAGTCAATATGAGTAGCTACCTACACCTGTATTAAATCTGATCTGGATCACATCATGTAATGAGTTAATATGAGTAGCTACCTACACCTGTATTAAATCTGATCTGGATCACATGTAATGAGTCAATATGAGTAGCTACCTACACCTGTATTAAATCTGATCTGGATCACATCATGTAATGAGTTAATATAAGTAGCTACCTACACCTGTATTAAATCTGATCTGGATCACATGTAATGAGTCAATATGAGTAGCTACCCACACCAGCATTAAATCTGATCTGGATCACATGTAATGAGTCAATATAAGTAGCTACCTACACCTGTATTACATCTGATCTGGATCACATCATGTAATGAGTCAATATGAGTAGCTACCTTCACCTGTATTAAATCTGATCTGGATCACATGTAATGAGTTAATATGAGTAGCTACCTACACCTGTATTAAATCTGATCTGGATCACATCATGTAATGAGTTAATATGAGTAGCTACCTACACCTGTATTAAATCTGATCTGGATCACATGTAATGAGTCAATGTGAATAGCTACCTTCACCTGTATTAAATCTGATCTGGATCACATTTTGTAATGAGTCAATATGAGTAGCTACCTACACCTGTATTAAATCTGATCTGGATCACATCATGTAATGAGTTAATATAAGTAGCTACCTACACCTGTATTAAATCTGATCTGGATCACATGTAATGAGTTAATATGAGTAGCTACCTTCACCTGTATTAAATTTGATCTGGATCACATGTAATGAGTTAATATGAGTAGCTACCTACACCCGTATTAAATCTGATCTGGATCACATGTAATGAGTCAATATGAATAGCTACCTACACCTGTATTAAATCTGATCTGGATCACATCATGTAATGAGTAAATATGAGTAGCTACCTACACCTGTATTAAATCTGATCTGGATCACATGTAATGAGTCAATATGAATAGCTACCTTCACCTGTATTAAATCTGATCTGGATCACATCATGTAATGAGTCAATATGAGTAGCTACCTACACCCGTATTAAATCTGATCTGGATCACATGTAATGAGTTAATATGAGTAGCTACCTACACCTGTATTAAATCTGATCTGGATCACATGTAATGAGTCAATATGAGTAGCTACCTACACCTGTATTAAATCTGACCTGGATCACATGTAATGAGTCAATATGAGTAGCTACCTACACCTGTATTAAATCTGATCTGGATCACATGTAATGAGTCAATATGAATAGCTACTTACACCTGTATTAAATCTGATCTGGATCACATGTAATGAGTCAATATGAGTAGCTACCTACACCTGTATTAAATCTGATCTGGATCACATCATGTAATGAGTTAATATGAGTAGCTACCTACACCCGTAAAAAATCTGATCTGGATCACATGTAATGAGTCAATATGAGTAGCTACCTACACCTGTATTAAATCTGATCTGGATCACATGTAATGAGTCAATATGAGTAGCTACCTACACCTGTATTAAATCTGATCTGGATCACATGTAATGAGTCAATATGAGTAGCTACCTACACCTGTATTAAATCTGATCTGGATCACATCATGTAATGAGTTAATATGAGTAGCTACCTACACCCGTATTAAATCTGATCTGGATCACATGTAATGAGTCAATATGAGTAGCTACCTACACCTGTATTAAATCTGATCTAGATCACATCATGTAATGAGTTAATATAAGTAGCTACCTACACCTGTATTAAATCTGATCTGGATCACATGTAATGAGTCAATATGAGTAGCTACCTACACCAGCATTAAATCTGATCTGGATCACATGTAATGAGTCAAAATGAGTAGCTACCTACACCTGTATTAAATCTGATCTGGATCACATCATGTAATGAGTTAATATAAGTAGCTACCTACACCTGTATTAAATCTGATCTGGATCACATGTAATGAGTCAATATGAGTAGCTACCTACACCTGTATTAAATCTGATCTGGATCACATGTAATGAGTTAATATGAGTAGCTACCTACACCTGTATTAAATCTGATCTGGATCACATCATGTAATGAGTTAATATGAGTAGCTACCTACACCTGTATTAAATCTGATCTGGATCACATGTAATGAGTCAATATGAGTAGCTACCTACACCTGTATTAAATCTGATCTGGATCACATCATGTAATGAGTCAATATGAGTAGCTACCTACACCTGTATTAAATCTGATCTGGATCACATGTAATGAGTCAATATGAGTAGCTACCTACACCTGTATTAAATCTGATCTGGATCACATGTAATGAGTCAATATGAATAGCTACCTACACCTGTATTAAATCTGATCTGGATCACATCATGTAATGAGTCAATATGAGTAGCTACCTACACCTGTATTAAATCTGATCTGGATCACATCATGTAATGAGTTAATATGAGTAGCTACCTACACCTGTATTAAATCTGATCTGGATCACATGTAATGAGTCAATATGAGTAGCTACCTACACCTGTATTAAATCTGATCTGGATCACATCATGTAATGAGTTAATATAAGTAGCTACCTACACCTGTATTAAATCTGATCTGGATCACATGTAATGAGTCAATATGAGTAGCTACCTACACCAGCATTAAATCTGATCTGGATCACATGTAATGAGTCAATATAAGTAGCTACCTACACCTGTATTACATCTGATCTGGATCACATCATGTAATGAGTTAATATAAGTAGCTACCTACACCTGTATTAAATCTGATCTGGATCACATGTAATGAGTTAATATGAGTAGCTACCTTCACCTGTATTAAATTTGATCTGGATCACATGTAATGAGTTAATATGAGTAGCTACCTACACCCGTATTAAATCTGATCTGGATCACATGTAATGAGTCAATATGAATAGCTACCTACACCTGTATTAAATCTGATCTGGATCACATCATGTAATGAGTAAATATGAGTAGCTACCTACACCTGTATTAAATCTGATCTGGATCACATGTAATGAGTCAATATGAATAGCTACCTTCACCTGTATTAAATCTGATCTGGATCACATCATGTAATGAGTCAATATGAGTAGCTACCTACACCCGTATTAAATCTGATCTGGATCACATGTAATGAGTTAATATGAGTAGCTACCTACACCTGTATTAAATCTGATCTGGATCACATCATGTAATGAGTTAATATGAGTAGCTACCTACAGCTGTATTAAATCTGATCTGGATCACATGTAATGAGTCAATATGAGTAGCTACCTACACCTGTATTAAATCTGACCTGGATCACATGTAATGAGTCAATATGAGTAGCTACTTACACCTGTATTAAATCTGATCTGGATCACATGTAATGAGTCAATATGAGTAGCTACCTACACCTGTATTAAATCTGATCTGGATCACATCATGTAATGAGTTAATATGAGTAGCTACCTACACCCGTATTAAATCTGATCTGGATCACATGTAATGAGTCAATATGAGTAGCTACCTACACCTGTATTAAATCTGATCTGGATCACATGTAATGAGTCAATATGAGTAGCTACCTACACCTGTATTAAATCTGATCTGGATCACATGTAATGAGTCAATATGAGTAGCTACCTACACCTGTATTACATCTGATCTGGATCACATCATGTAATGAGTTAATATGAGTAGCTACCTACACCCGTATTAAATCTGATCTGGATCACATGTAATGAGTCAATATGAGTAGCTACCTACACCTGTATTAAATCTGATCTGGATCACATCATGTAATGAGTTAATATAAGTAGCTACCTACACCTGTATTAAATCTGATCTGGATCACATGTAATGAGTCAATATGAGTAGCTACCTACACCAGCATTAAATCTGATCTGGATCACATGTAATGAGTCAAAATGAGTAGCTACCTACACCTGTATTAAATCTGATCTGGATCACATCATGTAATGAGTTAATATAAGTAGCTACCTACACCTGTATTAAATCTGATCTGGATCACATGTAATGAGTCAATATGAGTAGCTACCTACACCAGCATTAAATCTGATCTGGATCACATGTAATGAGTCAATATAAGTAGCTACCTACACCTGTATTACATCTGATCTGGATCACATCATCTAATGAGTCAATATGAGTAGCTACCTACACCTGTATTAAATCTGATCTGGATCACATGTAATGAGTTAATATGAGTAGCTACCTACACCTGTATTAAATCTGATCTGGATCACATCATGTAATGAGTTAATATGAGTAGCTACCTACACCTGTATTAAATCTGATCTGGATCACATGTAATGAGTCAATATGAGTAGCTACCTACACTTGTATTAAATCTGATCTGGATCACATCATGTAATGAGTCAATATGAGTAGCTACCTACACCTGTATTAAATCTGATCTGGATCACATGTAATGAGTCAATATGAGTAGCTACCTACACCTGTATTAAATCTGATCTGGATCACATGTAATGAGTCAATATGAATACCTACCTACACCTGTATTAAATCTGATCTGGATCACATCATGTAATGAGTCAATATGAGTAGCTACCTACACCTGTATTAAATCTGATCTGGATCACATCATGTAATGAGTTAATATGAGTAGCTACCTACACCTGTATTAAATCTGATCTGGATCACATGTAATGAGTCAATATGAGTAGCTACCTACACCTGTATTAAATCTGATCTGGATCACATCATGTAATGAGTTAATATAAGTAGCTACCTACACCTGTATTAAATCTGATCTGGATCACATGTAATGAGTCAATATGAGTAGCTACCTACACCAGCATTAAATCTGATCTGGATCACATGTAATGAGTCAATATAAGTAGCTACCTACACCTGTATTACATCTGATCTGGATCACATCATGTAATGAGTCAATATGAGTAGCTACCTTCACCTGTATTAAATCTGATCTGGATCACATGTAATGAGTTAATATGAGTAGCTACCTACACCTGTATTAAATCTGATCTGGATCACATCATGTAATGAGTTAATATGAGTAGCTACCTACACCTGTATTAAATCTGATCTGGATCACATGTAATGAGTCAATGTGAATAGCTACCTTCACCTGTATTAAATCTGATCTGGATCACATTTTGTAATGAGTCAATATGAGTAGCTACCTACACCTGTATTAAATCTGATCTGGATCACATGTAATGAGTTAATATGAGTAGCTACCTACACCTGTATTAAATCTGATCTGGATCACATCATGTAATGAGTTAATATAAGTAGCTACCTACACCTGTATTAAATCTGATCTGGATCACATGTAATGAGTTAATATGAGTAGCTACCTTCACCTGTATTAAATTTGATCTGGATCACATGTAATGAGTTAATATGAGTAGCTACCTACACCCGTATTAAATCTGATCTGGATCACATGTAATGAGTCAATATGAATAGCTACCTACACCTGTATTAAATCTGATCTGGATCACATCATGTAATGAGTAAATATGAGTAGCTACCTACACCTGTATTAAATCTGATCTGGATCACATGTAATGAGTCAATATGAATAGCTACCTTCACCTGTATTTAATCTGATCTGGATCACATCATGTAATGAGTCAATATGAGTAGCTACCTACACCCGTATTAAATCTGATCTGGATCACATGTAATGAGTTAATATGAGTAGCTACCTACACCTGTATTAAATCTGATCTGGATCACATCATGTAATGAGTTAATATGAGTAGCTACCTACACCTGTATTAAATCTGATCTGGATCACATGTAATGAGTCAATATGAGTAGCTACCTACACCTGTATTAAATCTGACCTGGATCACATGTAATGAGTCAATATGAGTAGCTACCTACACCTGTATTAAATCTGATCTGGATCACATGTAATGAGTCAATATGAATAGCTACTTACACCTGTATTAAATCTGATCTGGATCACATGTAATGAGTCAATATGAGTAGCTACCTACACCTGTATTAAATCTGATCTGGATCACATCATGTAATGAGTTAATATGAGTAGCTACCTACACCCGTATTAAATCTGATCTGGATCACATGTAATGAGTCAATATGAGTAGCTACCTACACCTGTATTAAATCTGATCTGGATCACATGTAATGAGTCAATATGAGTAGCTACCTACACCTGTATTAAATCTGATCTGGATCACATGTAATGAGTCAATATGAGTAGCTACCTACACCTGTATTAAATCTGATCTGGATCACATCATGTAATGAGTTAATATGAGTCGCTACCTACACCTGTAAATCTGATCTGGATCACATCATGTAATGAGTTAATATGAGTAGCTACCTACACCCGTATTAAATCTGATCTGGATCACATGTAATGAGTCAATATGAATAGCTACCTACACCTGTATTAAATCTGATCTGGATCACATCATGTAATGAGTAAATATGAGTAGCTACCTACACCTGTATTAAATCTGATCTGGATCACATGTAATGAGTCAATATGAATAGCTACCTTCACCTGTATTAAATCTGATCTGGATCACATCATGTAATGAGTCAATATGAGTAGCTACCTACACCCGTATTAAATCTGATCTGGATCACATGTAATGAGTTAATATGAGTAGCTACCTACACCTGTATTAAATCTGATCTGGATCACATCATGTAATGAGTTAATATGAGTAGCTACCTACACCTGTATTAAATCTGATCTGGATCACATGTAATGAGTCAATATGAGTAGCTACCTACACCTGTATTAAATCTGACCTGGATCACATGTAATGAGTCAATATGAGTAGCTACCTACACCTGTATTAAATCTGATCTGGATCACATGTAATGAGTCAATATGAATAGCTACTTACACCTGTATTAAATCTGATCTGGATCACATGTAATGAGTCAATATGAGTAGCTACCTACACCTGTATTAAATCTGATCTGGATCACATCATGTAATGAGTTAATATGAGTAGCTACCTACACCCGTATTAAATCTGATCTGGATCACATGTAATGAGTCAATATGAGTAGCTACCTACACCTGTATTAAATCTGATCTGGATCACATGTAATGAGTCAATATGAGTAGCTACCTACACCTGTATTAAATCTGATCTGGATCACATGTAATGAGTCAATATGAGTAGCTACCTACACCTGTATTAAATCTGATCTGGATCACATCATGTAATGAGTTAATATGAGTAGCTACCTACACCCGTATTAAATCTGATCTGGATCACATGTAATGAGTCAATATGAGTAGCTACCTACACCTGTATTAAATCTGATCTAGATCACATCATGTAATGAGTTAATATAAGTAGCTACCTACACCTGTATTAAATCTGATCTGGATCACATGTAATGAGTCAATATGAGTAGCTACCTACACCAGCATTAAATCTGATCTGGATCACATGTAATGAGTCAATATAAGTAGCTACCTACACCTGTATTACATCTGATCTGGATCACATCATCTAATGAGTCAATATGAGTAGCTACCTACACCTGTATTAAATCTGATCTGGATCACATGTAATGAGTTAATATGAGTAGCTACCTACACCTGTATTAAATCTGATCTGGATCACATCATGTAATGAGTCAATATGAGTAGCTACCTACACCTGTATTAAATCTGATCTGGATCACATGTAATGAGTCAATATGAGTAGCTACCTACACCTGTATTAAATCTGACCTGGATCACATGTAATGAGTCAATATGAGTAGCTACCTACACCTGTATTAAATCTGATCTGGATCACATGTAATGAGTCAATATGAATAGCTACTTACACCTGTATTAAATCTGATCTGGATCACATGTAATGAGTCAATATGAGTAGCTACCTACACCTGTATTAAATCTGATCTGGATCACATCATGTAATGAGTTAATATGAGTAGCTACCTACACCCGTATTAAATCTGATCTGGATCACATGTAATGAGTCAATATGAGTAGCTACCTACACCTGTATTAAATCTGATCTGGATCACATGTAATGAGTCAATATGAGTAGCTACCTACACCTGTATTAAATCTGATCTGGATCACATGTAATGAGTCAATATGAGTAGCTACCTACACCTGTATTAAATCTGATCTGGATCACATCATGTAATGAGTTAATATGAGTAGCTACCTACACCCGTATTAAATCTGATCTGGATCACATGTAATGAGTCAATATGAGTAGCTACCTACACCTGTATTAAATCTGATCTAGATCACATCATGTAATGAGTTAATATAAGTAGCTACCTACACCTGTATTAAATCTGATCTGGATCACATGTAATGAGTCAATATGAGTAGCTACCTACACCAGCATTAAATCTGATCTGGATCACATGTAATGAGTCAATATAAGTAGCTACCTACACCTGTATTACATCTGATCTGGATCACATCATCTAATGAGTCAATATGAGTAGCTACCTACACCTGTATTAAATCTGATCTGGATCACATGTAATGAGTTAATATGAGTAGCTACCTACACCTGTATTAAATCTGATCTGGATCACATCATGTAATGAGTCAATATGAGTAGCTACCTACACCTGTATTAAATCTGATCTGGATCACATCATGTAATGAGTTAATATGAGTAGCTACCTACACCTGTATTAAATCTGATCTGGATCACATGTAATGAGTTAATATGAGTAGCTACCTACACCTGTATTAAATCTGATCTGGATCACATCATGTAATGAGTTAATATGAGTAGCTACCTACACCTGTATTAAATCTGATCTGGATCACATGTAATGAGTTAATATGAGTAGCTACCTTCACCTGTATTAAATTTGATCTGGATCACATGTAATGAGTTAATATGAGTAGCTACCTACACCCGTATTAAATCTGATCTGGATCACATGTAATGAGTCAATATGAATAGCTACCTACACCTGTATTAAATCTGATCTGGATCACATGTAATGAGTCAATATGAATAGCTACCTTCACCTGTATTAAATCTGATCTGGATCACATCATGTAATGAGTCAATATGAGTAGCTACCTACACCTGTATTAAATCTGATATGGATCACATGTAATGAGTTAATATGAGTAGCTACCTACACCTGTATTAAATCTGATCTGGATCACATGTAATGAGTCAATATGAGTAGCTACCTACACCTGTATTAAATCTGATCTGGATCACATGTAATGAGTTAATATGAGTAGCTACCTACACCTGTATTAAATCTGATCTGGATCACATGTAATGAGTCAATATGAGTAGCTACCTTCACCTGTATTAAATTTGATCTGGATCACATGTAATGAGTTAATATGAGTAGCTACCTACACCTGTATTAAATCTGATCTGGATCACATGTAATGAGTCAATATGAATAGCTACCTACACCTGTATTAAATCTGATCTGGATCACATGTAATGAGTTAATATAAGTAGCTACCTACACCTGTATTAAATCTGATCTGGACCACATGTAATGAGTCAATATGAATAGCTACCTACACCTGTATTAAATCTGATCTGGATCACATCATGTAATGAGTTAATATGAGTCGCTACCTACACCTGTAAATCTGATCTGGATCACATCATGTAATGAGTCAATATGAGTAGCTACCTACACCTGTATTAAATCTGATCTGGATCACATCATGTAATGAGTCAACAGTAGCCAACATTTATAAATGGGATATTATATCAGAGTTTACACCACTGTTTCATGATGTCATAGAGTTCACAGTCTACTCTGCTGTCTCTTTGTTGTCACAGTGATCCCTGTAACCATGACTACACCTCTGCGCCTTGGTTGTCATAGTGATCAGACTGGTCATCACTGTAGTCTTCCTGTTCCTGTTCCGAACGCGGCGTCGTGATGGGCGTGCCCTCCTGGTATAAGGCCTCGTAGCTGTCAATCACAAACGCTCCCGACTGGGCCAGCATCCACTTCAGCTCTGCAGGGGGTCAGAGGTCAGAGGTTAGAGTGAGAGAGAGAGAGAGAGAGTGAGAGAGTGTGTGTGTGTGTGTGTGTCTGTCTGTGTGTGTGTGTGTGTGTCTGTCTGTCTGTCTGTGTGCGTGTGTGTATGCACATGTGTATTTGTGTGTGTGCGTGCGCATGTGTATGTGTGTGTGTGTGTGTGCATGTGTATTTGTGTGTGTGTGCGCATATGCATTTGTGTGTGTGTGTGTGCGCATGTGTATTTGTGTGTGTGTGTGTGTGTGCGCATGTGTATTTGTGTGTGTGTGTGTGTGTGCGCATGTGTATTTGTGTGTGTGTGTGTGTGTATGTATTCTCACCATCTTCCAATACGTTCCTCCCTCCACAGGCCTTCTCTCCTATCAGTGAGTTGAGGATACATCCTGAGTCGTAGATGAACAGGGTGGGGAGGTGGCTGGCAGGGTAGTTGGGGACACACTGCCCGGCCAGGATCATCAGGAACTTACACTCAGGGAATTTAGGGGCCAGGTGACTGAAGTGGTGATTCAACAGGGAACACATAGGTACACTGCAGAGAGAGAGAGAGAGAGAGATGGGGAGAGAGAAGGAGAGAGAAGGGGAGAGAGAAGGAGAGAGAGAGAAGGGAGGGAGAGAGAGAGAGGGGGGGGAGAGATTGAAACAGAGAGAGAGTGGGAGAGAAAGAGAGAAAAGGAGAGAGAAAGACAGAGAGAGGGGGGAGAGACAGAGAGAGGGGGGAGAAGGAGGTAGGGAGGTAGAGAGGGATGGAAACAGAGAGAGAGGGGGAGAGAAAGAGAGAAAAGGAGAGGGGGAGAGAGAGAGAGGGGGAGAGAAGGAGAGAGAGGAGGGAGAGGGGGTAGAGAGAGAGAGGGAGAGAGGGGGGAGAGAATGAGAGAGAGAGAGAGAGAGCTTACTTTAGCATCAAACTGACTCTAAAGATATTTAAGATAGCGGTATGAGCTGAAGCTTTAATAGTTATCTATGACGGTATACATGACTAGCATTGTATAAACTGATCCTAGGACAGTTCTGTGAGTTGAATCATAATAGAAGTCTATGTCTCTCCTTATACAGTAAGTGGCTCCAGACCAGCTCAGGTCCAAACTAACTATCTCACCTCGGGTGATAGAGGTGGAGGACCACTCTATCTCCTTCAGGGGCGCAGGTAACCTCCCTGACATACTGGTCTCCTAGGATCTCTCTGAGCTGACCGTACTTCTCCTCTCCTGTCTGTCTCCCTCTCAGCCCATTCACACTCAGTTTCAGGCCCTGATGATGGACACACCTGGGATATGTGTTGGTTGTCTCCTGCTCCTCTTCTTCTGCTTCTTCCTCCTCTACCTTCCCTTCTTCTTCTTCTGCTTCTTCCTCCTCTACCGTCTCTTTATTCTCTCCCTTCTCTTCTTCTTCTGCGTCTTCTTCTTCCTCTTCCTCTTTATTCTCTCCCTTCTCGTTCTTCTCCTTCTCATACGTCTCCACTCTTTCTTCTTCGTCCTCCTCTACTTCCTCCTCTTTCACCACAACCTCTAACAAACATTCCTCTTCCTCCTCCTCCTCCTCCACATACTCCCCTACACCTGTAACCTCATACTCCTCCTCCTCTTCCTCCACATACTCCCCTACACATGTAACCTCATACTCCTCCTCCTCTTCCTCATCCTCTTCCTCCTCATCTTCCTCCACCTCTGACCCTTCTATTATCACACATACATACTCTTCCTCCTCCTCCTCCTCATCTCCTTCCTCACTCTCGCTTCTCTCCTGGTATTCTACATCTTCTTCTCTGTCTTTAACTACCCACAGAGGAGGATCTAAGAGGGGGAAAGGTCTCGGATGAGAAAATGAACC
>NC_092091.1:88892825-88922825 GCF_045679555.1 Salvelinus alpinus | reverse complement strand
TCAACCTTTGTATGCAAGTAAAGTGCATGTCTGATAAATTTAAAAAAAGTCAAGACAGGCCTGAAAGAAACAGAACATTTTGTCGATAAACTTTTAAAATGCCGACAACAAAAAAATATGCTCGACAAGGTGAGATCTTTTTGTGCCGGTAAACTCAATTATGCAAGAAATGCTTGTGGAGCAAATATTGATACAGTAAAATAACCATCATATGGAACTAAACATGGAGTCACGCTGTGACGTGGTGTCTGGTCCTCCCGCTACAACTCAGGATAACATGCAGTTTATTAGGCTACAGATTAAATAAATGATGATGAACTTCACAGGGGGGTGAAAGTGAAAAGGTGATGAGTCCTTTCCAATAAATATCGAGGGTCTTATTCTGGTGACATGATGATCGATGCTTGACTGCCGTTTGATACATTTTGTCCATAATAATCTTATAATTATCTAGTTTTCCATCCAATTGGCGACACATTTTCATGCGAATATTCTAGAATCCGCATAGAGAAAATACGCGCATTTTCCCCACCGTCGCTGTGTTTCCACCTAACTGACTCGTTGCAGATAAAAAAAATGAGTGCGTGATGACGTAAGGCACACAAAAATTTACTTTTTCACTGTCACGTTTAGTGTCGCTCGTTGTCGCCAGTGAGGTGATTATTGCGCACACCTGTCACCATGGTTCCCGCGCACCTGCGCCTCATGAGACTCACCTGGACCTGTATCTCTTCTATGATGTCCATCCCTCTACCCGTCTCTCCCTCAGGTTCGTTTCCCCAGTCAGACTTGTTGTTATCTTCCTGTTCTTATGTCCAGACGTTGTTCCTGGTTTGTTTTCATGTTTATTTATTATTAAATCCACACCCCGTACTTGCTTCTCGTCTCCCAGCGTCTGTGTTAACATTCGCTAAAATGTATGTGCCAAATATATATTTTTTTAAAGTTAAATGCGTTTCCATGGCATTTTCAACTCTATCGACAGTTTTGTCACAAAAAAATGGTTGTGTTAAATTTCAAATGTGCCTACTCTGGTCTTGGCAGTGCGCTCCAGCTGTGCAGGTAGGATGTGTGGGTAGCCTGGTCACTAGTAGTTCACTATATAGGGAATAGGGCTCTGGTCACTAGTAGTTCACTATATAGGGAATAGGGCTCTGGTCACTAGTAGTTCACTATATAGGGAATAGGGCTCTGGTCACTAGTAGTTCACTATATAGGGAATAGGGCTCTGGTCACTAGTAGTTCACTATATAGGGAATAGGGCCCTGGTCACTAGTAGTGCACTATATAGGGAATAGGGCTCTGGTTACTAGTAGTTCACTATATAGGGAATAGGGCCCTGGTCACTAGTAGTTCACTATATAGGGAATAGGGCTCTGGCCACTAGTAGTTCACTGTATAGGGAATAGGACTCTGGTCACTAGTAGTTCACTATATAGGGAATAGGGCTCTGGTCACTAGTAGTGCACTATATAGGGAATAGGGCTCTGGTCACTAGTAGTTCACTATATAGGGAATAGGGCTCTGGTCACTAGTAGTTCACTATATAGGGAATAGGGCTCTGGTCACTAGTAGTTCATTATATAGGGAATAGGGCTCTGGTCACTAGTAGTTCACTATATAGGGAATAGGGCTCTGGTCACTAGTAGTTCACTATATAGGGAATAGGGCCCTGGTCACTAGTAGTTCACTATATAGGGAATAGGGCTCTGGTCACTAGTAGTTCACTATATAGGGAATAGGGCTCTGGTCACTAGTAGTTCACTATATAGGGAATAGGGCTCTGGTCACTAGTAGTTCACTGTATAGGGAATAGGGCTCAGGTCACTAGTAGTTCACTGTATAGGGAATATGACTCTGGTCACTAGTAGTGCACTATATAGGGAATAGGGCTCTGGTCACTAGTAGTTCACTATATAGGGAATAGGGCTCTGGTCACTAGTAGTTCACTGTATAGGGAATAGGACTCTGGTCACTAGTAGTGCACTATATAGGGAATAGGGCTCTGGTTACTAGTAGTTCACTATATTGGGAATAGGGCCCTGGTCACTAGTAGTTCACTATATAGGGAATAGGGCTCTGGTCACTAGTAGTTCACTATATAGGGAATAGGACTCTGGTCACTAGTAGTTCACTATATAGGGAATAGGGCTCTGGTCACTAGTAGTGCACTATATAGAGAATAGGCTACCATTTGGGATATAGGCTTCATGTGTTATTCATGAGATTCAACATATCCTCCCTCCCTCCCTCCCTCCCTCCCTCCCTCCCTCCCTCCCTCCCTCCCTCCCTCCCTCCCTCCCTCCCTCCCTCCCTCCCTCCCTCCCTCCCTCCCTCCCTCCCTCCCTCCCCTCCTCTGCCCCTCCCACCCACCCTCCCTCCCCTCCTCTGCCCCTCCCTCCCTCCCTCCTTTCCATTTCAGTTCTAAAGAGCCTTTCCAGAAAATGACCACAAAAACCACCACCACCAACATGAACCCAAAAGCACTTAGCTGAAGCCCGATTCCTCTCTGTTTACACAAATGTGTCAAATCTAATCATTACACACACACACACACACACACACACACACACACACACACACACACACACACACACACACACACACACACACACACACACACACACTACACACACACACACACACACACACACACACACACACACATAAATCAAATCATAATTTTGAGGCTCTTTCTATGTTTTAGGGAGTAGTTCAGCTTTAATATTGCAGATATATTGTGGCTTCCTTCAATGTAATTGTCTGCATCATTTCCAATCCCCCATGTATATTTTGTGAATATACTGTATATACACTACATGACCAAAAGTATGTGGACACCTGCTCGTCGAACATCTCATTCCAAAATCATGGATATTAATATGGAGTTGGCCCCCCTTTGCTGCTATAACAGCCTCCACTCTTCTGGGAAGGCTTTCCACTAGATGTTGGAACATTGCTGCGGGGACTTGCTTCCATTCAGCCACAAGAGCATTAGTGAGGTTGGGCACTGATGTTGGGCGATTAGGCCTGGCTCACAGTGGGGTTCCAATTCATCCCAAAGGTGTTCGATGGGGTTGAGGTCAGGGCTCTGTGCAGGCCAGTCAAGTTCTTCCACACCGATCATGACAAACCCTTTCTGTATGGACCTCGCTTTGTGCGAGCAGGAATTGTCAGGCTGAAACAGGAAAGGGCCTTCTCCAAACTGTTGCCACAAAGTTGGAAGCACAGAATCGTCTAGAACGTCATTGTTATGCTATAGCGTTAAGATTTCCCTTCACTGGAACTAAGGGGCCTGAACCATGAAAAAACAGACCCAGTCCATTATGCCTCCTCCACCAAACTTTACAGTTGGCACTATGCATTGGAGCAAGTAGCGTTCTCCTGGTATCCGCCAAACCCAGATTTATCTGTCGTACTGCCAGATGGTGAAACGTGATTCATAACTCCAGAGAACGCGTTTCCACTGCTCCAGAGACGAATGGCGGCGAGCTTTACACCACTCCAGTTGACGCTTGGCATTTCACATGATGATTTTAGGCTTGTGTGCGGCTGCTCGGACACGGAAACCCATTTCATGAAGCCCCCAGACGAACAGTTCCTGTGCTGATCGTTGTTTCCAGAGGCAGTTTGGAACTCGGTAGCGAATGTTGCAACTGAGGACAGACGATTTTTACCCACTACGCGCTTCAGCACCTCGGCGGTCCCGTTCTGTGAGCTCGTGTGGCCTACCACTTTGTTGCTGAGCCGTTGTTGCTCCTGGACGTTTCCACTTCACAATAACAGCACTTACAGTTGAACGTGGCAACTCTAGCAGAGCAGACATTTTACAAAACTGACTTGTCGGAAAGGTGGCATCCTATGACGGTGCCACGTTGAAAGTCACTGAGCTCTTCAGTAAGGCCATTCTACTGCGGGTGTGACAGAAATAGCCAAATCCACTAATTTGCAGGGGTGTCCACATTCTGCTGTGAAGGGGTGTCCACATACTGCTGTATATATAGTGTATGAAGGGGTGTCCACATACTGCTGTATATATAGTGTATGAAGGGGTGTCCACATACTGCTGTGTATATAGTGTATGAAGGGGTGTCCACATACTGCTGTATATATAGTGTATGAAGGGGTGTCCACATACTGCTGTATATATAGTGTATGAAGGGGTGTCCACATACTGCTGTATATATAGTGTATGAAGGGGTGTCCACATACTGCTGTATATATAGTATATGAAGGGGTGTCCACATACTGCTGTATATATAGTGTATGAAGGGGTGTCCACATACTGCTGTATATATAGTGTATGAAGGGGTGTCCACATACTGCTGTATATATAGAGTATGAAGGGGTGTCCACATACTGCTGTATATATAGAGTATGAAGGGGTGTCCTCATACTGCTGTATATATAGTGTATGAAGGGGTGTCCACATAGTGCTGTATATATAGTGTATGAAGGGGTGTCCACATAGTGCTGTATATATAGTGTATGAAGGGGTGTCCACATAGTGCTGTATATATAGTGTATGAAGGGGTGTCCACATAGTGCTGTATATATAGTGTATGAAGGGGTGTCCACATACTGCTGTATATATAGTGTATGAAGGGGTGTCCACATTCTGCTGTATATATAGTGTATGAAGGGGTGTCCTCATACTGCTGTATATATAGTGTATGAAGGGGTGTCCTCATACTGCTGTATATATAGTGTATGAAGGGGTGTCCACATACTGCTGTATATATAGTGTATGAAGGGGTGTCCACATACTGCTGTATATATAGTGTATGAAGGGGTGTCCACATTCTGCTGTATATATAGTGTATGAAGGGGTGTCCACATACTGCTGTATATATAGTGTATGAAGGGGTGTCCACATACTGCTGTATATATAGTGTATGAAGGGGTGTCCACATACTGCTGTATATATAGTGTATGAAGGGGTGTCCACATACTGCTGTATATATAGTGTATGAAGGGGTGTCCACATTCTGCTGTATATATAGTGTATGAAGGGGTGTCCACATACTGCTGTATATATAGTGTATGAAGGGGTGTCCACATACTGCTGTATATATAGTGTATGAAGGGGTGTCCACATACTGCTGTATATATAGTGTAAATGTCTCACTAGGTCAGGATATTAAACCTCCTCCATGTATATCTCACTAGGTCAGGATATTAAACCTCCATGTATATCTCACTAGGTCAGGGTATTAAACCTCCTCCATGTATATCTCACTAGGTCAGGATATTAAACCTCCATGTATATCTCACTAGGTCAGGATATTAAACCTCCTCCATGTATATCTCACTAGGTCAGGATATTAAACCTCCTCCATGTATATCTCACTAGGTCAGGATATTAAACCTCCTCCATGTATATCTCACTAGGTCAGGATATTAAACCTCCTCCATGTATATCTCACTAGGTCAGGATATTAAACCTCCTCCATGTATATCTCACTAGGTCAGGATATTAAACCTCCTCCATGTATATCTCACTAGGTCAGGATATTAAACCTCCATGTATATCTCACTAGGTCAGGATATTAAACCTCCTCCATGTATATCTCACTAGGTCAGGATATTAAACCTCCTCCATGTATATCTCACTAGGTCAGGATATTAAACCTCCTCCATGTATATCTCACTAGGTCAGGATATTAAACCTCCTCCATGTATATCTCACTAGGTCAGGATATTAAACCTCCTCCATGTATATCTCACTAGGTCAGGGTATTAAACCTCCTCCATGTATATCTCACTAGGTTAGGATATTAAACCTCGTCCATGTATCTCTCACTAGGTCAGGATATTAAACCTCCTCCATGTATATCTCACTAGGTCAGGATATTAAACCTCCTCCATGTATATCTCACTAGGTCAGGGTATTAAACCTCCTCCATGTATATCTCACTAGGTCAGGATATTAAACCTCCTCCATGTATATCTCACTAGGTCAGGATATTAAACTTCCTCCATGTGTATCTCACTAGGTCAGGATATTAAACCTCCATGTATATCTCACTAGGTCAGGATATTAAACCTCCATGTATATCTCACTAGGTCAGGATATTAAACCTCCTCCATGTATATCTCACTAGGTCAGGATATTAAACCTCGTCCATGTATCTCTCACTAGGTCAGGATATTAAACCTCCTCCGTGTATATCTCACTAGGTCAGGATATTAAACCTCCTCCGTGTATATCTCACTAGGTCAGGATATTAAACCTCCATGTATATCTCACTAGGTCAGGATATTAAACCTCCTCCATGTATATCTCACTAGGTCAGGATATTAAACCTCCTCCATGTATATCTCACTAGATCAGGATATTAAACCTCCATGTATATCTCACTAGGTCAGGATATTAAACCTCCTCCATGTATATCTCACTAGGTCAGGATATTAAACCTCCTCCATGTGTATATCACTAGGTCAGGATATTAAACCTCCTCCATGTATATCTCACTAGGTCAGGATATTAAACCTCCATGTATATCTCACTAGGTCAGGATATTAAACCTCCTCCATGTATATCTCACTAGGTCAGGATATTAAACCTCACTAGGTCAGTGAGATATACATGGAGGAGGTTTAATATCCTGACCTAGTGAGATATACATGGACGCCTAGGTACCATTTAAGATACACCCTTCATGTGTTATTCATGAGATTCAACATATCCCCTCCCTCCCTCCCCTCCTCTGCCCCTCCCACCCTCCCTCCCTCTCACCCTCCCTCCTCCCCTCCCTCCCTCTCACCCTCCCCTCCTCTGCCCCTCCCTCCCTCCCTCCCTCCCTCCCTCCCTCCCTCCCTCCCTCCCTCCCTCCCTCCCTCCCTCCCTCCCCTCCTCTGCCCCTCCCACCCACGCTCCCTCCCCTCCTCTGCCCCTCCCTCCCTCCCTCCTTTCCATTTCAGTTCTAAAGAGCCTTTCCAGAAAATGACCACAAAAACTACCACCAACAACAACATGAATCCAAAAGCACTTAGCTGAAGCCCGATTCCTCTCTGTTTACACAAATGTGTCAAATCTAATCATCACTACACACACACACACACACTACACACACACACACACACACACACACACACACACACACACTATACACACACACTACACACACACACTACACACACACACACACACCCACACACACTATACACACACACCCACACACACTATACACATACACTACACACACTATACACACACACTACACACACACTACACACACACACACACTACACACACACACACTACACACACACGCACTACACACACACACACACACACACACTACACACACACACACACACACACACACACACACACACACACACTACACACACACACACACACACACTACACACACACACACACACTACACACACTACACACACACACACACACACACACACACACACACACACACACACACACACACACACACACACACATAAATCAAATCATAATTTTGAGTTTCTTTTTCCCCTCCAGTCTGATGTGTTCTGTCTGAACAGCCAATGACAGAATGACACATGATGAACTGGAACTGATAGACCATAGACACCATGCTGTTGTCACGGAGACGCCCCGCTGTCGTCACGGAGACGTCCCGCTGTCGTCACGGAGACACCCCACTGTCGTCACGGAGACCCCCCGCTGTCGTCACGGAGACGCCCCGCTGACGTCCCCCTGACGTCACGGAGACGCCCCGCTGTCGTCACGGAGACGTCCCGCTATCGTCACGGAGACGCCCCGCTGTCGTCACGTAGACGCCCTGCTGACGTCCCCCTGACGTCACGGAGACACCCCCCTGACGTCACGGAGACGCCCCGCTGTCGTCACGGAGACGTCCCGCTGTCGTCACGTAGACGCCCCGCTGTCGTCACGGAGACGCCCCGCTGTCGTCACGGAGACGCCCCGCTGTCGTCACGGAGACGCCCCGCTGTCGTCACGGAGACGCCCCGCTGTCGTCACGGAGACGCCCCGCTGTCGTCACGGAGACGCCCCCCTGATGTCACGGAGACGCCCCCCTGATGTCACGGAGACGCCCCCCTGATGTCACGGAGACGCCCCCCTGTCGTCACGGAGACGCCCTACTCAACCAGCTCTCACAGTCTCACGGCAGAATTAGACGTTCACCCATGTTTCTCAAACGTCAAATTTCAAAGTTGTTCCAAATGTCAAATGCCTAAGTGTTTAAGGTTAAGTTTAGGTATTCGCTCCACATTTATACGGTTAGGGTTCAGTTAAGGCATTAAGTGGTTAAGTTTAGGTATTCGCTCCACATTTATACGGTTAGGGTTCAGTTAAGGCATTAAGTGGTTAAGTTTAGGTATTCGCTCCACATTTATACGGTTAGGGTTCAGTTAAGGCATTAAGTGGTTAAGTTTAGGTATTCGCTCCACATTTATACGGTTAGGGTTCAGTTAAGGCATTAAGTGGTTAAGTTTAGGTATTCGCTCCACATTTATACGGTTAGGGTTCAGTTAAGGCATTAAGTGGTTAAGTTTAGGTATTCGCTCCACATTTATACGGTTAGGGTTCAGTTAAGGCATTAAGTGGTTAAGTTTAGGTATTCGCTCCACATTTATACGGTTAGGGTTCAGTTAAGGCATTAAGTGGTTAAGTTTAGGTATTCGCTCCACATTTATACGGTTAGGGTTCAGTTAAGGCATTAAGTGGTTAAGTTTAGGTATTCGCTCCACATTTATACGGTTAGGGTTCAGTTAAGGCATTAAGTGGTTAAGTTTAGGTATTCGCTCCACATTTATACGGTTAGGGTTCAGTTAAGGCATTAAGTGGTTAAGTTTAGGTATTCGCTCCACATTTATACGGTTAGGGTTCAGTTAAGGCATTAAGTGGTTAAGTTTGACGTCAACATCTGACTTTGGTTCTAAAGGTTGCATGGTTGAATCCAGCCACAGAAAGTTGTTTTTGATATTTTGTTTAAAGCCTATCCCAAACCTTAACCCTTATCCTTAACCATTCAGAGTTAATGACTAACCTTAACCATTACCTTAACCATTCAGAATTAATGACTAACCTTAACCCTTACCTTAACCATTCAGAGTTAATGCCAAACCTTAACCCTTATCCTTAACCATTCAGAGTTAATGACTAACCTTAACCATTACCTTAACCATTCAGAATTAATGACTAACCTTAACCCTTACCTTAACCATTCAGAGTTAATGCCAAACCTTAACCCTTATCCTTAACCATTCAGAGTTAATGACTAACCTTAACCATTACCTTAACCATTCAGAATTAATGACTAACCTTAACCCTTACCTTAACCATTCAGAGTTAATGCCTAACCTTAACCCTTACCTTAACCCTTCAGAGTTAATGCCTAACCTTAACCATTCAGAGTTAATGACTAACCTTAAATACATTCTGTTTGGAACAACTTCGGAATTTGAGATTTGAGAAACACGGATAAACGTCTAATTCTGATGTGAGACTGAGAGCTTGTTGCATAATGGTGTGTGTGTGTGTGTGTGTTATTTGTGAGACGTCCCCCCACAACAACAAACGACTTTAATTCAGACAGAGCACAGTGCCACATTATATGGCAACCACTGTGTGTGTGTGTGAGAGAGAGAGAAAGAGAGAGGGTGTGTGTGTGTGAGAGAGAGAGCAGGGAGAGGGTGTGTGTGAGAGAGCAGGGAGAGAGAGAGAGGGTGTGTGTGTGAGAGAGAGAGAGCAGGGAGAAAGATAGAGGGTGTGTGTGTGTGATTCTGCCTTCTACTTGTGTCTCTCTCTCTCAATTATACATGTCAGTAGAACTCCAATCTAATGGAACATGATGATCCACATGGAGGCAGATGCCAGGATCCATGGTGGAGCCGCCTGGTCCCTTCAGACTGTTATAATGGACCTGAATGGTCTGTGTGTGTGTGTGTGTGTGTGTGTGTGTGTGTGTGTGAGAGAGAGAGAGAGAGAGAGAGAGAGAGAGAGAGAGAGAGAGAGAGAGAGAGAGAGAGAGAGAGAGAGAGAGAGAGAGAGAGAGAGAGAGAGAGAGAGAGAGAGAGAGAGAGAGAGAGAGAGAGAGAGAGAGAGAGAGAGAGAGAGAGAGAGAGAGAGAGAGAGAGAGAGAGAGAGAGAGAATGCTTATTTATTTTAACTTGTGTGCTTTAACCATTTGTACATTGTTACAACACTGTGTATATATAATATAACATTTGTAATGTCTTTATTGTTTTGAAACTTCTGTATGTGTAATGTTTACTGTTAATTTGTATTGTTTATTTCACTTTTGTATAATATCTACCTCACTTGCTTTGGCAATGTTAACACATGTTTCCCATGCCAATAAAGCCCCTTGAATTGAATTGAAAAATTGAGAGAGAGAGAGAGAGAGAGAGAGAGAGAGAGAGAGAGAGAGAGAGAGAGAGAGAGAGAGAGAGAGAGAGAGAGAGAGAGAGAGAGAGAGAGAGAGAGAGAGAGAGCCTGGTCACTTCAGACTGTTATAATGGACTTGAATGGTCTGTGTGTGTGTGTGTGAGAGAGAGAGAGAGACACCCAGCCTGGTCACTTCAGACTGTCATAATGGACTTTAATAGTAGAGGTTTAATAGGGCCGATCGATGGGAGGATCCGAGGGTCCCAAATGGCTCCCTATTCCCTATGGGCCCTAGTCAAATGTAGTGCACTATGGAGGGAAGCATCCTGTGTCTGATTGCTGGCTGGCTCTCTCTCTGGTCCCTCTGAGGGTGATTGCAGTGAAGAGAAGTAATAATCTGATATCATTATGGTCGATGGATACATGGCTCATCCATAACTGCTGCACTGTGTGTGTGTGTGTGTGTGTGTGTGTATGAGAGAGAAAGAGAGATAGACATAGATAGAGAGTGAGGGTATGTCAAGCGCGCGCACACACACACACACACACACACACACACACACACACACACACACACACACACACACTCACCGCCACTTTCCAGGTTTTATAGACTCTCTCCAACCTCCTACTTCCCCTCCTGTTGAGAGTGGTTTTCTCTTTTCTGTCTGTCTTCTCCTGTTGCATCACTTTCCTCCCCATCCCCATATCCCTCTCTTCTCCCCATCCCCATATCCCTCTCTTCTCTTCCTCTGTTCCAGTCTGTCTCTCTCCTCCTCTGTCCTCCTCTGTCCCAGTCTGTCTCTCTCCTCCTCTCTTCCTCTGTCCTCCTCTGTCCCAGTATCCCTCTCTCCCCCTCTGTCCTCCTCTGTCCCAGTATCCCTCTCTCCTCTGTCCTCCTCTGTCCCAGTATCCCTCTCTCCTCCTCTGTCCCAGTATCCCTCTCTCCTCCTCTGGCCCAGTATCCATCTCTCCTCCTCTCCTCCTCTGTCCTCCCCTGTCCCAGTATCCCTCTCTCCTCCTCTGTAGCTCTCCTCCTCTGTTGCTCTCTTCCTCTCGTCCTCTGTCCCAGCCCGTCCATCCCTGTGTGTTGAGATGTCGTCCCTACTGAGGAAGGAGATGCAGAGAATGTTGTTTAGACCTGAAGGACAGAAACTACAGAAGTTTATAGAGATACATGAAGCAACACCGGGAAGACATTTTCTCTGCGTTTACGGTAAAAATCAGCCTTGTCTGTTTCATTTGTTTGGTTTTATTGTTCATTTATTTATTCAATCTTCTTGCTTAATTTTTTATTTTGTACGATTCTCTCCTTCTATTTCTCTGTCTAAATGATGTTCTGTCTGTTTTCGGTGTGGTTTTTCTTCTTTGTAATGCTGGATTGATGGTCCCGTGTGGCTCAGTGGGTAGAGCAGGATGCTTGTAGCGCCGGGGTTGTGGGTTCAATCCCCACGTGGGACCAAATCTCTTTCTAAATGATGTTCTGTGTTTTTCCCCCCTGTGGTTTTTCTTCCGTTTTCTTCTGTTCTTACCTTCCTTTCGTCTCTGACGCAGAGATGACGATGTTTCTGTGTAATCTGTTTTAGATCTGCTTGTTCTTTTTTAATGATTGATGGATTGATGGGTTTTTATCAAAGACCTCGGGGAAGTCTGTTGATGAGGAGGTTACTAGGGTCATATAACACACTACATCTGCACTGTAAAATAGGCTTTAATAGTTTGTAAGTGGATTCAGTCCGTGAACGTCACCAAAAGAGGAGTGTTACTCGCTAATTGAATTTCCAATGCTGCATAACATCCGTTGTCCTCGGGAAAACGGCATCCCTATTGGAACAATGCATTTTGTCCCCTATTGGAACAATGCATTTTGTCCCCTATTGGAACAATGCATTTTGTCCCCTATTGGAACAATGCATTTTGTCCCCTATTGGAACAATGCATTTTGTCCCCTATTGGAACAATGCATTTTGTCCCCTATTGGAACAATGCATTTTGTCCCCTATTGGAACAATGCATTTTGTCCCCTATTGGAACAATGCATTTAGTCCCCTATTGGAACAATGCATTTTGTCCCCTATTGGAACAATGCATTTTGTCCCCTATTGGAACAATGCATTTTGTCCCCTATTGGAACAATGCATTTTGTCCCCTATTGGAACAATGCATTTTGTCCCCTATTGGAACAATGCATTTTGTCCCCTATTGGAACAATGCATTTTGTCCCCTATTGGAACAATGCATTTTGTCCCCTATTGGGAAAAGACGACATTAATTTTTGCTTGAGAAAACTGCTTGACTTTTCCTTTCCGAAAACATAATCGTTGTCCTCTGGTCCACAGTGACCAAGACCAAAGAGGTGCAGCTGTGTGTGGTGAGATCTCAGAAATCACTGTATTCTGGATCAAACAAGTTGCAGAATTCCCAGAAATCCCAGAATTCCGGATCGAAAAAGAAGCTGAAGTCTCAGTTTTGCCTGAGTTCCTGCTTGGAGGACTCCTACCTGAGGACGGAAGTTTGGCTCCTGCAGGACCTCACCCTGCTGGACGGCCGGGATCCGGACGTGGTAAGGAACATCATTCTCACATTTTGCATGACATCATTGTTTACATTTAAGTGTTGACTCTAGGGGCTGCCATGATTCTGTCCTCACTGCATGGTGAACAGGTGTTCCATTGCAACCTTTGCTGTGTCACACCCTCTTCTTCTAGTCCCCCTTTGATGACCTCACCTTTCTTCTTTCCCCACCCCCCTGTAGGACGACCCGTGTTTCCTGATGCACTTCTCCACTGTGCGGTCGGTGACGGCCTTCAGCTGCAGCGCCAAGTACTGCATGGCGCGGGCCCTGGTTGCCCTGAGCGACAAGCACTGCGGGCGACCTTTGACTCTGGTGAACTATGACCTGGCCTACATCAGCTCGTCGTCTATATATTTGAACAGAGGAGACTGTGTGGTGCTGATGCAGATATGTTTCTACGCTGCTAACCTGGTGTGTCTGTCCTTGTGCCCTGTACCTCTGGACTGAGAGAGATATTTGTATTTATTATGGATCCCCAAGGCAGCAGCTACTCTCCCTGGGGTGCGGCAAAATGAAGGCAGTTATACCATTTTAGAGAGAGAGAGACTGAGTGTTTTTTTTAAACCTTTATTTAACTAGGCAAGTCAGTTAAGAACAAATTCTTATTTTTAGTGACGGCCTAGGAACAGTGGGTTAACTGCCTTGTTCAGGGGCAGAACGACAGATTTTTACCTTGTCAGCTCGGTGATTCAATTTTGCAACCTTTCGGTTACTAGTCCAACGCGCTAACCACTAGGCTACCTGCTGGTTACTAGTCCACCGCGCTAACCACTAGGCTACCTGCTGGTTACTAGTCCAACGCTCTAACCACTAGGCTACCTGCTGGTTACTAGTCCAACGCGCTAACCACTAGGCTACCTGCTGGTTACTAGTCCAACGCGCTAACCACTAGGCTACCTGCCGTGTGTGTGAGTGAATCATAGGCTCGATTATGTATCAACAATACACTATTTAAAATGATTGTCTTTCCAGATTTCTAAGTCTCTGTGTTGCATGTACTAGTAAACCTTTTGTCTCTGTTCTGATTCTGAACGTTATAACACTGTTCCCTAAGCATGTGAAATGATTCAAGATAATAATCTGAATAAAATGTAACAACTTTCCTTTTGTCTTCTTATGTTGTCATTCCATCAGTTTGAGAAGTTTTTTCATAATTTTTCTCTTTCAAATATCTTCCGTAGATGGCAGCAGCAAAACTAAATCAATAAACTCTGACATCTTACGGTTATTTTTGATGATTTTTGATCAAATCAAAGACAGTACAGTATAAAAACGACCAAATCAAAGACAGTACAGTATAAAGATGACCAAATCAAAGACAGTACAGTATAAAGACGACCAAATCAAAGACAGTACAGTATAAAGATGACCAAATCAAAGACAGTACAGTATAAAGACGACCAAATCAAAGACAGTACAGTATAAAGATGACCAAATCAAAGACAGTACAGCATAAAGACGACCAAATCAAAGACAGTACAGTATAAAGATGACCAAATCAAAGACAGTACAGTATAAAGACGACCAAATCAAAGACAGTACAGTATAAAGATGACCAAATCAAAGACAGTACAGTATAAAGACGACCAAATCAAAGACAGTACAGTATAAAGATGACCAAATCAAAGACAGTACAGTATAAAGACGACCAAATCAAAGACAGTACAGTATAAAGATGACCAAATCAAAGACAGTACAGTATAAAGACGACCAAATCAAAGACAGTACAGTATAAAGATGACCAAATCAAAGACAGTACAGTATAAAGATGACCAAATCAAAGACAGTACGGTATAAAGATGACCGAATCAAAGACAGTACAGTATAAAGACGACCAAATCAAAGATAGTACAGTATAAAGATGACCGAATCAAAGACAGTACAGTATAAAGACGACCAAATCAAAGACAGTACAGTATAAAGATGACCAAATCAAAGACAATACAGTATAAAGATGACCAAATCAAAGACAGTACAGTATAAAGACGGCCAAATCAAAGATAGTACAGTATAAAGACGACCAAATCAAAGATAGTACAGTATAAAGACGACCGAATCAAAGACAGTACAGTATAAAGACGACCAAATCAAAGACAGTACAGTATAAAGATGACCAAATCAAAGACAGTACAGTATAAAGACGACCAAATCAAAGACAGTACAGTATAAAGACGACCAAATCAAAGATAGTACAGTATAAAGACGACCAAATCAAAGATAGTACAGTATAAAGATGACCGAATCAAAGACAGTACGGTATAAAGACGACCAAATCAAAGACAGTACAGTATAAAGATGACCAAATCAAAGACAATACAGTATAAAGATAGGCTGAAAGTGTTTCTCCAACAGAAATCCCCGATCACAGTTGTAGGCGATGTCATGGCGACGCTGGCTAGCTAAGCTCATGCGCAGAAACACGTCATCGGGTCTAACGGTCGTCTCCCGCCAAATTGCGCATGTGCAAGCCGTCGAAAACACTCCTTGACTTTCACGAGGTGGTAGTAACAACATGTTCACAACTACTTTAAGACGTTGGCTCTAATCTAGGCTGTGCCTTTCGATTTCGAGAAAATGAACAACTATTGAAGAATCTTTCACTTCTCTCATGGATTTCTCAAACCCCGGCCTGGTCTGTTTCGCGATTTTGCTCCTCTGGGTCTATGACCAAATGACTCTATGACCAAATTGCCTGATCTAAAAAAACAACAACTAGAAAACACATTGTTTAATATTTACAGCTACATTATTACAATTATTACAACACTTCAAATAAATGAATTTAAAAAAAGGTATCAAATAAATTGGTACACTATGGGTATAAAATGGTTTAGAAAAGGTTTTCAACGACATTTGTCTGGATAGGCGCATGCGCAGGACCAGAGAACGGCAGTGTGCCTGGCGCCAAAATTCGAAAAGCCGAAAGTGTTTCTGTTGTTGACAGCACCACAACACTAGTTCTCCATATAGCGTTGTGGTTTTTTAGACGTTATTACAATATCGAAAAGGATTACTTTGGAAATAGTTTGGGAAAGGACAACGTAAAGATGCACATCAAATCTATTATCTTAGAAGGGTTCAAGTCCTACGCGCAGAGGACAGAAATCAACGGATTTGATCCGCTTTTCAACGCTATTACTGGACTCAACGGGAGTGGAAAATCCAACATTCTCGACTCGATATGCTTTCTATTGGGGATATCCAACTTGTCTCAGGTAATATGCTAACGTTACTTGTTCATTCATTCGCAGATTAGTGAGCTGAAGACATTTCCTTGAAGTTAGCTTGTTGTGTTAGCTAGCTAACGTTAGCTTACCGTGCCCAAGTTCATCGAGGGTTACAGTAACGTTAGTGGAGAAGCTAGCGATCTGTAACGTTACTTCCGTCTGATCTTAACTTATCTTCCAGGTGCGAGCGGCTAATCTCCAGGATTTGGTGTACAAGAACGGTCAGGCCGGCATCACCAAAGCCACGGTGTCCATAACATTCGACAACGCGAACAAGAGCCAGAGTCCTCTTGGATTTGAGACCCACGACGAAATCACGGTCACAAGACAGGTGAGTTGTTCTCCTCTATTCCTGTTTGTGGGAAGAGTAATGTTCCTTAATTAAAACATGTATGCCTTCCTCCAGCAGGTCCAAACTAAGGGATACTACTAACTAACTACAACTTGTGTCAAGTGGCCTGGTTGAACCTTTATGGCATAGATGGTAGCTACCGCGTTAGGTCTGAAAATAGTCCCAACTGTGACTGTTCTCCTTCCCAAAATCACTACACTAACTGTCCACTGACGGGATTTCTCAGCTGTATTGTTACTAGCCACTCAAACTAGTAATGCTTTTCACTGTGATGACGTCTCATGCGTTTCCTGTTTTTTTTCCACCTCAACCACGACACTGATGTTGACTGTTTACTAATGCATTATTATCTATTCCAACTAACGTTACTGCCTTTACTATGAACATATCTATTACTTTGCCATATCCTCTTGTTCTACTCACAGGTGGTGAGTAGCTGTTATTAGCCAATCAAACTGCTGCCGTTTACTGTAGAGAACGCTCTTAAAATGTTACTATTTTGGCGGAGTGGATTCTCACGTCTCTGTATCCTTCTCTAAATCCCAGGTGGTGATAGGTGGTAGGAACAAGTACCTGATCAACGGGGTAAATGCCAACAACACCCGGGTACAGGATCTGTTCTGCTCTGTAGGCCTCAACGTTAACAACCCCCACTTCCTCATCATGCAGGTAGGCGTTTGAACACCGCAAGTACCTGGGGTGTGTTCATTAGTCGCACACTGTAGCAAATCGTTTTGCAACAAACAAGAGATTCTATTGGGCAAATTGGGGTTCTGTTTTGGTTTCTAGTGAATAATACACTGCTGAATGTTGTTCCACCTGTTGATAAACAGCATATATTTATCATACTGTGGTACCACACGTTTTATACATAACTTGAATATTTCTTTTTATATCTTTCTCTTTACAATATTTCAGGGGAGAATCACCAAGGTTCTGAACATGAAACCGCCTGAGGTAAGTCTATATATACAGACACACTGTAGAATCAGGAAGTCTTGTAGCTACTTGAAGCTTCTGTAGTACACACTCAACCCCACACACACTTCCTGGGGAAAGACACACAAACACTCCTTTGCCCTCCTCTCTAACCCTCCTCTCTCCTCTAGATCCTAGCCATGATAGAGGAGGCAGCAGGAACCAGGATGTAACACTCTAACCCTCCTCTCTAACCCTCTCTCCTCCATAGCTCCTAGCCATGATAGAGGAGGCAGCAGGAACCAGGATGTAACACTCTAACCCTCCTCTCTAACCCTCCTCTCTCCTCCGTAGATCCTAGCCATGATAGAGGAGGCAGCAGGAACCAGGATGTAACTCTCTAACCCTCCTCTCTCCTTCATAGATCCTAGCCATGATAGAGGAGGCAGCAGGAACCAGGATGTAACACTCTAACCCTCCTCTCTCCTCCGTAGATCCTAGCCATGATAGAGGAGGCAGCAGGAACCAGGATGTAACTCTCTAACCCTCCTCTCTCCTCCGTAGATCCTAGCCATGATAGAGGAGGCAGCAGGAACCAGGATGTAACTCTCTAACCCTCCTCTCTCCTCCATAGCTCCTAGCCATGATAGAGGAGGCAGCAGGAACCAGGATGTAACTCTCTAACCCTCCTCTCTCCTCCGTAGATCCTAGCCATGATAGAGGAGGCAGCAGGAACCAGGATGTAACTCTCTCTAACCCTCCTCTCTCCTCCGTAGATCCTAGCCATGATAGAGGAGGCAGCAGGAACCAGGATGTAACTCTCTAACCCTCCTCTCTCCTCCATAGATCCTAGCCATGATAGAGGAGGCAGCAGGAACCAGGATGTAACTCTCTCTAACCCTCCTCTCTCCTCCATAGATCCTAGCCATGATAGAGGAGGCAGCAGGAACCAGGATGTAACTCTCTCTAACCCTCCTCTCTCCTCCGTAGATCCTAGCCATGATAGAGGAGGCAGCAGGAACCAGGATGTATGAGTGTAAAAAGATCAGCGCCCAGAAAACCATTGAGAAGAAAGAAGCCAAACTGAAAGAAATCCAGACGGTGGGGCCGCCATTTTACCTGTGATAACTGTTAGTGGAATTAAATAATTCCTCCAATATACTCATTAATTAAATTCAATCTGTCTATTTATAAGAATTTGTAAGATACTTATTAACATAAAATAGACAGGATGCAGTCTTATTAAAATTAGATAATAGTGTTTATTCTCGGAGCACGCTCCCATTTGATCATAAACACAGGTTTATATACAAGATATGACGTCATAGGTTACAGAATAAGTCTCATTGTCCTGACAAATAGAAAACAGGTTCAAAAGTTCATTCCAACTTCACAGGGCACTCGCATGACACACAATATAATCATTTATCCTGAAGGCTCACTATAATTTATTACCACTTTAGCAAAGATAATCTTTCAAGATAATGGAAGACCTAAAAAGTTACTCACAGCCTTATCTAAACACCTCAGGGCTAAGTTGGGTCAGTTCAACCATAGTTTAACGACCCTTTCTGCTTATTCTATGACCCACCACACAAATCTCTTTTCACAAGGCATGCAGAGTTCAATTAGTTATAGTTTTACCTAAAGCTAGAATTTGTTTTAACTATTTATTAACAAAATTCCTAACATAACGTAGCTCTGTGTTTCCTGGTCCTGGGGAACCAAAGGGCACGGTTTGTTTTTCTCTCTAGAAAACTAAGTTCAACTCTTCATCAGGCCTTTAGTTGAATCTAGGTTCAACTCATAGCTCCTACTATCAACAATGGCGCCTTGGATATTAGTTGTATTTGACTAATTTGTGTTTGGTTGTGTTCAGATCCTTGACGAAGAGATCACTCCCACCATGCAGAAGCTGAAGGAGGTAGGAAGTCCCGTTTTTAAGATGTGTTTTTAGGAACATGAAATCGTTGTCCCCTGATGAGTGTGACCCTGGAATAAACACCCCCAAGGATCTTTAATACTTCCTGTCGCCTCCGTCCATCCCATGTCACTCAGTTGGTAGAGCATGGCACTTGTAGTGCCAGGGGTTGTGGGTTCGATTCCCACGGGAGACCAGTAGGAATGAATAATGAAAGCATTCCAGTAGAGTAAGTGCTTCTGGGTAAGAGCGTCTGCTAAATGTCTCCCCTTCATTAACCATCTTTATCCTTTCTGTCTTCCTTCACGGCCGTCCCGCTGTTTCTCTGTCCTCTCTCTGTCCCTCTGTCCTCTCTCTGTTTCTCTGTCCTCTCTCCGTCCCTCTGTCCTCTCTCCGTCCCTCTGTCCTCTCTCTGTCCCTCTGTCCTCTCTCTGTCTCTCTGTCCTCTCTCCGTCCCTCTCTCTGTCCCTCTGTCCTCTCTCCGTCCCTCTCTCTGTCCCTCTGTCCTCTCTCCGTCCGTCTGTCCTCTCTCCGTCACTCTGTCCTCTCTCTGTCCCTCTGTCCTCTCTCCGTCCCTCTGTCCTCTCTCCGTCCCTCTGTCCTCTCTCCGTCCCTCTGTCCTCTCTCCGTCCCTCTGTCCTCTCTCCGTCCCTCTCTCTGTCCCTCTGTCCTCTCTCCGTCCCTCTCTCTGTCCCTCTGTCCTCTCTCCGTCCCTCTGTCCTCTCTCCGTCCCTCTGTCCTCTCTCCGTCCCTCTGTCCTCTCTCCGTCCCTCTGTCCTCTCTCCGTCCCTCTGTCCTCTCTCCGTTCCTCTGTCCTCTCTCCGTCCCTCTGTCCTCTCTCCGTCCCTCTGTCCTCTCTCCGTCCCTCTGTCCTCTCTCCGTCCGTCTGTCCTCTCTCCGTCCCTCTGTCCTCTCTCCGTCCCTCTGTCCTCTCTCCGTCCCTCTGTCCTCTCTCCGTCCCTCTGTCCTCTCTCCGTCCCTCTGTCCTCTCTCCGTCCCTCTGTCCTCTCTCCGTCCCTCTGTCCTCTCTCCGTCCCTCCGTCCTCCTGTAGGAGCGTTCTTCATACCTGGAGTACCAGAAGGTGATGAGGGAGATGGAGCACCTGAGTCGTCTGTACGTAGCCTGGCTGTTTGTCTGCGCTGAGGAGACCAAGGTACACACACACACACTGAAGGTCCTGTGTGGAATATTACGTCATGTTTTAGTTGTGGTGGTGTCATGTTGTGGTGGTGTGTTGTCGTGGTGTCTTGTTGTCGTGGTGTCTTGTCGTCGTGGTGTCTTGTCTTGTAAGCCCAGCAGTGTCCGTTGGGGATGAATAACAAAGTGAATAGAATGAAATGTGATTTGAATTCACTGTGATTTGGGTTCACAGGTCAAGTTTAATGGAACTGTTGTTGATTTAACATATTGTCGATTTTAAATATCAGGTGAAGTCAGCGGAGGACCTGAAGGTGATGCAGGACTCCATCACTCAGCTGCAGGCCAACATGGCAGACAACGAAAACAAGGTCCAGGAACTCTCCGCCCAGATACAGGAACTGCAGAAGAAGAGGGACCAAGTAATGAAATGCTATTCAATTCAATACAACTTTATTAATCCATTCTGGGAGCGTTGGAGAGAAAAAAACATGTTGCAGATAACATAAAACGAGGATGGGCACCACTTCTCTAATGTGAATGAATGATAGTGGCAGATCTATGCAACACATTTCTATCTGCAGCTGTTGAATCTCATTGAATGAGCCCTTTGGTCACGGACAGTTATATTTCAAACATTTAGCTTGGAGGTTATTATATTTGACTACGTCTGTCGGGGTGGGTGTCCTGACGTCCGTCGGGGGTGGGTGTCCTGATGTCTGTCGGGGGGGGGGTGTCCTGACGTCCGTCGGGGGTGGGTGTCCTGACGTCTGTCGGGGGGGGGTGTCCTGACGTCTGTCGGGGTGGGTGTCCTGATGTCTGCCTGTCCGTCTCTCCTGTCCTACAGGAGGTTGGTGGAGTGCTGAAGGGTTTAGAGGAGACTCTGTCTGAGGTCCAGAGGGTCGATGCTAAAGCCCAGAGTGCTGTGGACATGAAGAAACAGAACCTGTTAGATGAGACCAAGAAGAGGAAGGAACTGGTGAAGAGCATGGAGGAGGTGAGAGGAGGGAGGATAAAGAGAGGGGTGTAGGGGTGGTGTGTGTGAGAGGGGGGGTGTAGGGGTGGTGTGAGAGAGGGGGGGTATAGGGGTGGTGTGTGTGAGAGAGGGGGGGTATAGGGGTGGTGTGTGTGAGAGGGGGGGTATAGGGGTGGTGTGAGAGAGAGGGGGGGGTGTGAGAGAGAGGGGGGGGTATAGGGGTGGTGTGTGTGAGAGGGGGGGGTGTAGGCGTGGTGTGAGAGAGGGGGGGGGGTGAGAGAGAGGGGGTATGTAGGGGTGGTGTGAGAGAGAGGGGGGGTGTAGGGGTGGTGTGAGAAAGAGGGGGGGTGTAGGGGTGGTGTGAGAAAGAGGAAGACAAGCAGACAGCCTGAAAGATGACTAACTAAAACCACTGTCTCTCTCCTCTCTGTGTTTCCCCCCCAGGATAAGAAGGTACTCGTTGTTAAGGAAGGAGAGGTATCCAAGGTAGCGGAGAAGCTGTCTGCCCTACAGGAGGAAGGTCAGAAGGACAGCGCCGCCCTAGAGGCCGCACAGTGTCATTTCAAGGCTGTGTCCGCAGGGCTGTCCACCAATGAGGACGGAGAAGAGGCCACGCTCGCCGGACAGATGATGACCTGCAAGAATGACATGAGTAAAGCTGACACCGAGGCCAAACAGGTGAGAAGGGATTGATCCATAATATAATATATATGCAACAGTTGATTGATTTTGTGTCGAAACAGAGAGTTGATTGATTGTAGAAAGGATATGAGTAAAGCTGACACAGGACCAACAGGTGACTCTGACCTCTAATATCTGACCTACGACCTTCAAAGAATGCAAACTGAATGAGAATGATGACCTCAATAAAAGAGTTGTGACTGAGTTTTTCCTGCTTTGTCGGATGAGTTTTTCCTGCTGTGTCGGATGAGTTTTTCCCGCTGTGTCGGATGAGTTTTTCCCCGCTGTGTCGGATGAGTTTTTCCCGCTGTGTCGGATGAGTTTTTCCCGCTGTGTCGGATGAGTGAGTCTTCATTCTCTTCCTGTCTTTGCTTCTCCCCCAGGCCCAGATGAAGCTGAAACACGCCCAGCAGGAGTTGAAGGCCAAGCAGACGGAGGTCAAGAAGATGGACTCTGGTTACCAGAAAGACCAGGAGGCCTTCAACACTGTCAAGAAGAACAAGGAGAAAATAGAGGCTGATCTGGAGAAACTACAGTACCAAGGTAGAGGAGAGGGAGAAACTAGAGGCTGATATGGGGTTAACTACAGTACCAAGGTAGAGGAGAGGGAGAAACTAGAGGCTGATCTGGGGTTAACTACAGTACCAAGGTAGAGGAGAGAGAGAAACTAGAGGCTGATCTGGGGTTAACTACAGTACCAAGGTAGAGGAGAGAGAGAAACTAGAGGCTGATCTGGGGTTAACTACAGTACCAAGGTAGAGGAGAGAGAGAAACTAGAGGCTGATCTGGGGTTAACTACAGTACCAAGGTAGAGGAGGGAGGGAGAAACTAGAGGCTGGTCTGGGGTTAACTACAGTACCAAGGTAGAGGAGAGAGAGAAACTAGAGGCTGATCTGGGGTTAACTACAGTACCAAGGTAGAGGAGAGGGAGAAACTAGAGGCTGATCTGGGGTTAACTACAGTACCAAGGTAGAGGAGAGGGAGAAACTAGAGGCTGATCTGGGGTTAACTACAGTACCAAGGTAGAGGAGAGGGAGAAACTAGAGGCTGATCTGGGGTTAACTACAGTACCAAGGTAGAGGATAGAGGGAGAAACTAGAGGCTGATCTGGGGTTAACTACAGTACCAAGGTAGAGGAGAGGGAGGGAGAAACTAGAGGCTGATCTGGGGTTAACTACAGTACCAAGGTAGAGGAGAGGGAGAAACTAGAGGCTGATCTGGGGTTAACTACAGTACCAAGGTAGAGGAGAGAGAGAAACTAGAGGCTGATCTGGGGTTAACTACAGTACCAAGGTAGAGGAGAGGGAGGGAGAAACTAGAGGCTGATCTGGGGTTAACTACAGTACCAAGGTAGAGGATAGAGAAACTAGAGGCTGATATGGAGAAACTACAGTACCAAGGTAGAGGAGAGGGAGAAACTAGAGGCTGATCTGGGGTTAACTACAGTACCAAGGTAGAGGAGAGGGAGAAACTAGAGGCTGATCTGGGGTTAACTACAGTACAAAGGTAGAGGAGAGAGAGAAACTAGAGGCTGATCTGGGGTTAACTACAGTACCAAGGTAGAGGATAGAGGGAGAAACTAGAGGCTGATCTGGGGTTAACTACAGTACCAAGGTAGAGGAGAGGGAGGGAGAAACTAGAGGCTGATCTGGGGTTAACTACAGTACCAAGGTAGAGGAGAGGGAGGAACTAGAGGCTGATCTGGGGTTAACTACAGTACCAAGGTAGAGGAGAGGGAGAGAGAAACTAGAGGCTGATCTGGGGTTAACTACAGTACCAAGGTAGAGGAGAGAGAGAAACTAGAGGCTGATCTGGGGTTAACTACAGTACCAAGGTAGAGGAGAGGGAGAAACTAGAGGCTGATCTGGGGTTAACTACAGTACCAAGGTAGAGGATAGAGGGAGAAACTAGAGGCTGATCTGGGGTTAACTACAGTACCAAGGTAGAGGAGAGGGAGGGAGAAACTAGAGGCTGATCTGGGGTTAACTACAGTACCAAGGTAGAGGAGAGAGAGAAACTAGAGGCTGATCTGGGGTTAACTACAGTACCAAGGTAGAGGAGAGGGAGAAACTAGAGGCTGATCTGGGGTTAACTACAGTACCAAGGTAGAGGAGAGGGAGAAACTAGAGGCTGGCGTTGATGGTAAATGTTTAGGCTGGCGTTGATGGTAAAATGTCGAGGCTGGCGTTGATGGTAAAATGTCGAGGCTGGCGTTGATGGTAAAATGTCGAGGCTGGCGTTGATGGTAAAATGTCGAGGCTGGCGTTGATGGTAAAATGCCGAGGCTGGCGTTGATGGTAAAATGCCGAGGCTGGCGTTGATGGTAAAATGCCGAGGCTGGCGTTGATGGTAAAATGCCGAGGCTGGCGTTGATGGTAAAATGCCGAGGCTGGCGTTGATGGTAAAATGTCGAGGCTGGCGTTGATGGTAAAATGCCGAGGCTGGCGTTGATGGTAAAATGCCGAGGCTGGCGTTGATGGTAAAGTGCCGAGGCTGGCGTTGATGGTAAAGTGCCGAGGCTGGCGTTGATGGTAAAGTGCCGAGGCTGGCGTTGATGGTAAAGTGCCGAGGCTGGCGTTGATGGTAAAGTGCCGAGGCTGGCGTTGATGGTAAAGTGCCGAGGCTGGCGTTGATGGTAAAGTGCCGAGGCTGGCGTTGATGGTAAAGTGCCGAGGCTGGCGTTGATGGTAAAGTGCCGAGGATGGCGTTGATGGTAAAGTGCCGAGGCTGGCGTTGATGGTAAAATGTCGAGGCTGGCGTTGAAGGTTTTAAATGTTGAGCCTGGCGTTGACGTCTGATGTGTTGTTTATCAGATGGAAAGGAGGAGGGACTTCTGGAGAGGAAGAGACAGCTGAACCGTGAGGTCACCACCCTCAGAAATACCTACGAGGGTCTGATGTCCCGCTTCCCGAACCTACGCTTCGACTACAGGTACACCGTGTGTGTGTGGTGTCACCCAGCTCAGAGAGACCATAACACACCTCAGTGTGGTCCTCTCCTGTCTCTTTCAACCTGAGCAACGGGAAGGTTTTCTTGGCTGACTTGATTATTGATGTGACATTTACAGTAGGGAGTCATTTAGCAGACTCTCTTATCCAGAGAGACTTACAGTAGTGAGTCATTTAGCAGACTCTCTTATCCAGAGAGACTTACAGTAGTGAGTCATTTAACAGACTCTCTTATCCAGAGAGACTTACAGTAGGGAGTCATTTAGCAGACTCTCTTATCCAGAGAGACTTACAGTAGGGAGTCATTTAGCAGACTCTCTTATCCAGAGAGACTTACAGTAGTGAGTCATTTAGCAGACTCTCTTATCCAGAGAGACTTACAGTAGGGAGTCATTTAGTAGACTCTCTTATCCAGAGAGACTGACAGTAGTGAGTCATTTAGCAGACTCTCTTATCCAGAGAGACTTACAGTAGGGAGTCATTTAGCAGACTCTCCCTCATAGTGACCCAGAGCGTGGCTGGGACCGTAGCAGAGTAAAGGGACTCCTAGCTAACCTGATAACAGTGACGTGTCTCTGTCCCCCTCATAGTGACCCAGAGCGCGGCTGGGACCGGAGCAGAGTAAAGGGACTCCTAGCTAACCTGATAACAGTCAGTGACGTGTCTCTGTCCCCCTCATAGTGACCCAGAGCGTGGCTGGGACCGGAGCAGAGTAAAGGGACTCCTAGCTAACCTGATAACAGTGACGTGTCTCTGTCCCCCTCATAGTGACCCAGAGCGTGGCTGGGACCGTAGCAGAGTAAAGGGACTCCTAGCTAACCTGATAACAGTGACGTGTCTCTGTCCCCCTCATAGTGACCCAGAGCGCGGCTGGGACCGGAGCAGAGTAAAGGGACTCCTAGCTAACCTGATAACAGTGACGTGTCTCTGTCCCCCTCATAGTGACCCAGAGCGTGGCTGGGACCGGAGCAGAGTAAAGGGACTCCTAGCTAACCTGATAACAGTGACGTGTCTCTGTCCCCCTCATAGTGACCCAGAGCGTGGCTGGGACCGTAGCAGAGTAAAGGGACTCCTAGCTAACCTGATAACAGTGACGTGTCTCTGTCCCCCTCATAGTGACCCAGAGCGCGGCTGGGACCGGAGCAGAGTAAAGGGACTCCTAGCTAACCTGATAACAGTGACGTGTCTCTGTCCCCCTCATAGTGACCCAGAGCGTGGCTGGGACCGGAGCAGAGTAAAGGGACTCCTAGCTAACCTGATAACAGTGACGTGTCTCTGTCCCCCTCATAGTGACCCAGAGCGTGGCTGGGACCGGAGCAGAGTAAAGGGACTCCTAGCTAACCTGATAACAGTGACGTGTCTCTGTCCCCCTCATAGTGACCCAGAGCGCGGCTGGGACCGGAGCAGAGTAAAGGGACTCCTAGCTAACCTGATAACAGTGACGTGTCTCTGTCCCCCTCATAGTGACCCAGAGCGTGGCTGGGACCGGAGCAGAGTAAAGGGACTCCTAGCTAACCTGATAACAGTGACGTGTCTCTGTCCCCCTCATAGTGACCCAGAGCGTGGCTGGGACCGGAGCAGAGTAAAGGGACTCCTAGCTAACCTGATAACAGTCAGTGACGTGTCTCTGTCCCCCTCATAGTGACCCAGAGCGCGGCTGGGACCGGAGCAGAGTAAAGGGACTCCTAGCTAACCTGATAACAGTGACGTGTCTCTGTCCCCCTCATAGTGACCCAGAGCGTGGCTGGGACCGGAGCAGAGTAAAGGGACTCCTAGCTAACCTGATAACAGTCAGTGACGTGTCTCTGTCCCCCTCATAGTGACCCAGAGCGTGGCTGGGACCGTAGCAGAGTAAAGGGACTCCTAGCTAACCTGATAACAGTGACGTGTCTCTGTCCCCCTCATAGTGACCCAGAGCGTGGCTGGGACCGGAGCAGAGTAAAGGGACTCCTAGCTAACCTGATAACAGTGACGTGTCTCTGTCCCCCTCATAGTGACCCAGAGCGTGGCTGGGACCGGAGCAGAGTAAAGGGACTCCTAGCTAACCTGATAACAGTGACGTGTCTCTGTCCCCCTCATAGTGACCCAGAGCGTGGCTGGGACCGGAGCAGAGTAAAGGGACTCCTAGCTAACCTGATAACAGTGACGTGTCTCTGTCCCCCTCATAGTGACCCAGAGCGTGGCTGGGACCGTAGCAGAGTAAAGGGACTCCTAGCTAACCTGATAACAGTCAGTGACGTGTCTCTGTCCCCCTCATAGTGACCCAGAGCGTGGCTGGGACCGTAGCAGAGTAAAGGGACTCCTAGCTAACCTGATAACAGTGACGTGTCTCTGTCCCCCTCATAGTGACCCAGAGCGCGGCTGGGACCGGAGCAGAGTAAAGGGACTCCTAGCTAACCTGATAACAGTGACGTGTCTCTGTCCCCCTCATAGTGACCCAGAGCGCGGCTGGGACCGGAGCAGAGTAAAGGGACTCCTAGCTAACCTGATAACAGTGACGTGTCTCTGTCCCCCTCATAGTGACCCAGAGCGCGGCTGGGACCGGAGCAGAGTAAAGGGACTCCTAGCTAACCTGATAACAGTGACGTGTCTCTGTCCCCCTCATAGTGACCCAGAGCGCGGCTGGGACCGGAGCAGAGTAAAGGGACTCCTAGCTAACCTGATAACAGTGACGTGTCTCTGTCCCCCTCATAGTGACCCAGAGCGTGGCTGGGACCGGAGCAGAGTAAAGGGACTCCTAGCTAACCTGATAACAGTCAGTGACGTGTCTCTGTCCCCCTCATAGTGACCCAGAGCGCGGCTGGGACCGGAGCAGAGTAAAGGGACTCCTAGCTAACCTGATAACAGTGACGTGTCTCTGTCCCCCTCATAGTGACCCAGAGCGTGGCTGGGACCGGAGCAGAGTAAAGGGACTCCTAGCTAACCTGATAACAGTCAGTGACGTGTCTCTGTCCCCCTCATAGTGACCCAGAGCGCGGCTGGGACCGGAGCAGAGTAAAGGGACTCCTAGCTAACCTGATAACAGTGACGTGTCTCTGTCCCCCTCATAGTGACCCAGAGCGTGGCTGGGACCGGAGCAGAGTAAAGGGACTCCTAGCTAACCTGATAACAGTGACGTGTCTCTGTCCCCCTCATAGTGACCCAGAGCGCGGCTGGGACCGGAGCAGAGTAAAGGGACTCCTAGCTAACCTGATAACAGTGACGTGTCTCTGTCCCCCTCATAGTGACCCAGAGCGTGGCTGGGACCGGAGCAGAGTAAAGGGACTCCTAGCTAACCTGATAACAGTGACGTGTCTCTGTCCCCCTCATAGTGACCCAGAGCGCGGCTGGGACCGGAGCAGAGTAAAGGGACTCCTAGCTAACCTGATAACAGTGACGTGTCTCTGTCCCCCTCATAGTGACCCAGAGCGTGGCTGGGACCGGAGCAGAGTAAAGGGACTCCTAGCTAACCTGATAACAGTCAGTGACGTGTCTCTGTCCCCCTCATAGTGACCCAGAGCGCGGCTGGGACCGGAGCAGAGTAAAGGGACTCCTAGCTAACCTGATAACAGTCAGTGACGTGTCTCTGTCCCCCTCATAGTGACCCAGAGCGCGGCTGGGACCGGAGCAGAGTAAAGGGACTCCTAGCTAACCTGATAACAGTGACGTGTCTCTGTCCCCCTCATAGTGACCCAGAGCGCGGCTGGGACCGGAGCAGAGTAAAGGGACTCCTAGCTAACCTGATAACAGTGACGTGTCTCTGTCCCCCTCATAGTGACCCAGAGCGCGGCTGGGACCGGAGCAGAGTAAAGGGACTCCTAGCTAACCTGATAACAGTGACGTGTCTCTGTCCCCCTCATAGTGACCCAGAGCGTGGCTGGGACCGGAGCAGAGTAAAGGGACTCCTAGCTAACCTGATAACAGTGACGTGTCTCTGTCCCCCTCATAGTGACCCAGAGCGCGGCTGGGACCGGAGCAGAGTAAAGGGACTCCTAGCTAACCTGATAACAGTGACGTGTCTCTGTCCCCCTCATAGTGACCCAGAGCGCGGCTGGGACCGGAGCAGAGTAAAGGGACTCCTAGCTAACCTGATAACAGTGACGTGTCTCTGTCCCCCTCATAGTGACCCAGAGCGTGGCTGGGACCGGAGCAGAGTAAAGGGACTCCTAGCTAACCTGATAACAGTGACGTGTCTCTGTCCCCCTCATAGTGACCCAGAGCGTGGCTGGGACCGGAGCAGAGTAAAGGGACTCCTAGCTAACCTGATAACAGTGACGTGTCTCTGTCCCCCTCATAGTGACCCAGAGCGTGGCTGGGACCGGAGCAGAGTAAAGGGACTCCTAGCTAACCTGATAACAGTGACGTGTCTCTGTCCCCCTCATAGTGACCCAGAGCGCGGCTGGGACCGTAGCAGAGTAAAGGGACTCCTAGCTAACCTGATAACAGTGACGTGTCTCTGTCCCCCTCATAGTGACCCAGAGCGCGGCTGGGACCGGAGCAGAGTAAAGGGACTCCTAGCTAACCTGATAACAGTCAGTGACGTGTCTCTGTCCCCCTCATAGTGACCCAGAGCGTGGCTGGGACCGGAGCAGAGTAAAGGGACTCCTAGCTAACCTGATAACAGTGACGTGTCTCTGTCCCCCTCATAGTGACCCAGAGCGCGGCTGGGACCGGAGCAGAGTAAAGGGACTCCTAGCTAACCTGATAACAGTGACGTGTCTCTGTCCCCCTCATAGTGACCCAGAGCGCGGCTGGGACCGGAGCAGAGTAAAGGGACTCCTAGCTAACCTGATAACAGTGACGTGTCTCTGTCCCCCTCATAGTGACCCAGAGCGCGGCTGGGACCGGAGCAGAGTAAAGGGACTCCTAGCTAACCTGATAACAGTCAGTGACGTGTCTCTGTCCCCCTCATAGTGACCCAGAGCGCG